>NC_068980.1:24206497-24506497 GCF_016808095.1 Vigna angularis
TACAGGCGCTCCCCAAGGTGATGCGCTCGGTCTGATGAACTGTTTATCCATTAACTCTTCAATCTGCTCTTTGAGTTCCACTAACTCTGCTGGCGACATCCGATAGGGTGCAATAGAGATGGGTCCGGCAGTCGACACCAAGTCGATCGTAAATTCCACCTCGCGCGGAGGAGGTAGTTCAGGTACTTCATCTGGAAATACGTCCAGGAAGTCGTCCACAACCGATCGTCCTCCATTCAGCTTACTGGACGATCGTTCATAACTTGATCCCTCGAACCGTTCGTTCGAATGCGTCATGATCAGAAAACAACTGGCGCCATCCACGATGTCCTCTTTTAGCTGACCGAGCGTCACAGATAGCTCTATTTCATATTCATCCGGAAACACCAATTGCTTCGCACCACAGTCTATGAGGATGTGATTGGCAGCCAGCCAATCCATTCCTAAGATTACTTCTAAATCCTTTAAGGGTAAACAGATGAGATTTACTTTATAACTACGCCCCTCAACCTCAATAGGACATTTAACGCACACTGTAGACGTCCTAACCTCACCAGCCGCTGGGGTTGACACTACCAAGTCGAACTGCATCTCGCGTTCGGTTATACCCAATTTCTCAACGCACGCCTTCGAAATGAAGGAGTGTGTTGCCCCCGAATCATACAACACACAACAGGGCATTCCAAATAATAAGCAGGTACTGGTGACGAGCGTACCTGAACTGGTAGCTTCAGCGCCCGTTATTGCTTAGACTCGACCAACAGCTTGCGCTCGTCCACCCCGACCTTGTTGCATTCTCCCAGCATTTGGCGGCCTCATTGCCGCTCGTCCGCCCATATTCCACTCGCGTTCTAGATGTCTGTTCCTCCCACAACGAGTGCAGGACTTTACTCCTAACAACTGAGGACACGACGATCGGTAGTGTGGTCCTCCACATTGAAAACACCTAACTGTACCATGTTGTCCAGACTGTCCGGCAACAACCATAGCTTGAGAATTGGATGGTTGTGCTGGACGCGCGTATGGCATCCTACCCCGATTCAGATTAGGTCTGGACATGACCGGCCCTCTAGTTGCTTGCTGCTGCTTCTTCTGTCGCTCTGCTTCGGCCACATTCCTTTCCAACACTTTGGCCCTCTCAACCATTGCAGGAAACGACCTAATACAAAGGCTGGATATCAGCACTTTCAGATCACTCCTCAGCCCATTTTCGAACTTCCTACACTGCCATACTTCACTGGTAGCCATAGTATTGAAACGAACCAGATGCCTGAACTTGTTGGTGTACTCAGAAACGGACATACCACCTTGCACCAACTGCAGAAACTCCACTTCCTTACCGAAACGAACGCTGTCAGGGAAATACTCCTCATAAAACTTGTCTCTGAAGACTTCCAAGGAAATGGGACTTTGAGCGTCCGTAAATATCATCTTAACGCTCGCCCACCAGTGACTGGCCTCTCCAGTCAGTAGATACTTAGTGAACGCCAACCTATTGTCGTCCGGACATCTCTTGGCGTTGTAGATCTGCTCCATGTCACGCAGCCACTGGTCTGCCTCGTCAGGAAGGCACTTCCCATCAAACTTGGCCGGACGATGCTTAGAAAATTCTCCAAACTCCACTCGGCCTGATGAGTAACGTTTGAAGCAGATGCTCCGGGCGTGCCCCTAGTGGTCACAATGATCTCCATTAGTTGCCTTTGGGTCGCTTCAGAATTTGCGCGAGCGTCTTCCAAACTCTGTAAAGCAGCCGCGTTCTGCTGCATCAAAACCGTGTTCTGCTGCTGGAGCCTTTCGATCACTGATTCCAACAACCTTGTGTTATCAGGCACATCAAATTCGACAGGTGGAGGGGGAGGAGGTCTTGGTGCCATCAGTTCTCTGAGAAGCAGAGAAAACGAACGTTAGTTAAGTTCAAAGAGTTTAAAATACTCACTAAACGAACGTCGAGCACACAGCAAAACAAGCATGGTGCACTGACAACCTACTTTGTCCTTAAAAGAACAAAACTGCTCTAATACCACTAATGTGAGATCCCAAAAATACAGTCATAAACCATATAATTAGAATAATCACTTTTAATAATAATCTAGTACAGTTTTTCAACTAAAGAAACGAACGCTCAAGGACGAACGTCCTTACAGTACAGTTACACAAATTAGGCCGAACGTAAAATGAAACCTGACCGAACGGTTTACACATGAAAAATACCGAACGGTCGAACATAACTTAAATAAAAGGACGAGGTGGTCGAACGACCACTCAGTCACAAACCTACACTACTAGCCGAGCGTCTCACTGCTCGGTCTTCACTTCAACTTCTACCAAGGTCTCTTCGTTCAGTGCATCTTCCAAACGCTCGTCTCCTTCTGCTCACATCCACACGGATGATCATTGCAACGACAGGACGAACGTACAAAACGAGACAACAGAAGGAAAAACGCAGGGTAAGCTTATGTAATTTAATTCATGCATCAACATACCAAGTAATATAAAAATTCATCACACATGAACACAATTCAACGTACGTATTACATAAAACTCAACACTAGACTGACTGTCCGGACTGTATGAATTTTGCGTAGTTATAGGCGTTCGCGCACCCGGGTGGTGTGGTAACTGGCATCCTCATCAGCTGCCACCCGAAGTTAGTCCATTCCGTCCAAAGTACCCCTAAGGACGAGGACCTCCTGCCGTTCCCACGCATGACGTACCCCCTCTACTTGAGGACGAGTACTCACGGAACATCAGGATCGAACAGCCAGCACTAACTTCCCAAAGTCATACTTTACTAATTCCAACATTCATCTGAGTCGTTCCTACCTGGAACGCTCGTTCAAAAGTCATAACTTTATTTCCGTCTCATATACTCATCAACATTTACTATTCATCATTCCACATTCATTTCCATCATCACTTTGAGAACCATCAGAAAAACCGAACGGTCAAGGACCGTTCAGCAACGAACGCATAATATCATAGGGAAAGTTTCTTATTCCATTCCATTCACATTTCAATTCATTTCTCATCTCATAATTTCATTCGTTCATACCAAAACCAACTCTCACATTTCATACGATCCATATCATGTAAATTCATATATTTCATTTCACCAACTCAGCGAACGTTCATACACTTCAATCACATCAAATATCATGCATTATGCCCATACAGTCAAATAACGAATGTTCATACAATTCAATCTCATCAAACATCATGTATTATACTCATGCAGTCAATTAACGAACGTTCATACAAAACACAACATCAAACCAATTAAATTAAATAAGCTTCCCTTACCTCTAAAATGACCGGACGTTTTCAACGCAGACACACAACTTCTCAACCACAGATTCTCCTACCGTCAACGCTCGTTCCTCCCAACTACACAACGAACCCCGACACCATCAGATCTACCCATTTTTAAGAATGGTGATCAACGTACGAACTCAGAACTGAGTTGCATGCTAAGAAAATGAACGACAGAGAGCGGGGAACACTTACCAGTCCAGCTTCACAAACCGAACGGTTCTTCTGGAAGCCCTGGACGTCGTGCGTCCTTCTACGGTACCGGAATTCAGGTTGGAGGAGATAAAACGGTGGTTTCCTTAGAGAGAAGGTGCAGAGAATGTAGAGAGAAGGGAGAGAGAAAGAATTCTCAGAAATGAATTACAGGGAGGTGCGTGCAGAGAGAGTGGGGAATAAGTTCTGAAATATCAGCTTTTGCTTCCCACTCCCGCTGAACGCACGTTCACACTCTGACAACCACGTGCTTTCCACTACCAGTTTTTGACAGCCCATGCCGGACGTCCACTCTGCGGTCGTCACTTGTTTTCCACTTCAGACTCCTGACTGCCCATACCGTGCAACAGCTGGCGTCCGTTAGTGGGTGTCAGACTCTGCGGTCGCCACGTGCGTTGCTGAGGTGGCGCGCTCTCTGGCTACCACGTGGACTCCACCAACGCTCGTCATTTCCGAGGCCTGACATAAACTATCGTCACACAATTTATATATATTGTGAGGTAAGGTGGTTTGAGTCAAAATACTTTTTCTTCCCTACTGCTTCACACAGGTGAGAAAGGAGTGCCTTCATTACTTATTCACACAATAGCGAAGGTAGAATGTTTGGATATCCAATCTTCCACTGCTTCACACAAGTGAGGGGAAATCCCCTTTTCGCTGCTTCACACAGGTGAAAGTTGCAATACTCGAAATCTTCTCTTCCACTGCTTCACACAGGCGAAGAGATACGAAACAATATTCCTGAGTTATAAAATAAAGCATCTAATCATACACAACTCTTTTCCAATTTTAAAGGTACTTAATGTACCTTAAATTATAGTCTAAATAACACCCAAAGCATATCATGATGCATTAAGCACAAAACACGTGTAAGACAACGTGCGGTCAATTTTGACTTTTGCTGACTATTTTGTTAATAACTCTCTACAGAAGTCCAAATGAGTTGATTCTTGTTTTTCTGGAATCTAGACTCAAAAATATTTCCAATGACTATTAACTCAAAATTTTTGAACATTTGAGTAGGTACAATTCATTTCTTAAAGTTAACATTTTATTATGCTCCTGCTAACTTTGATCTTTGCTGACTGTTTTGCTTATAATTCTCTTTACAGAACTTCAAATAAGTTGATTCTTGTTTTGTTAGAATCTAGACTCAAAAAACTTTCCAATAACAACTAACTCGTGAATTTTGAACCACTGAGTTAGTGGCAGCTAATTTTCCGAAGTTAACGTTTTTCTACAATACCGGATGGGGTTTGTTTTCAACTTCTTATTTCAGATTGATTATTTTACACATCCATGGATTAGCTAAGGTCAAATTGATGAGTGAGTACCTAAATTCATTAATTCACTGTTGGAACCTTTGTTTAAATCTACCAAGGAAAAATAGTATAAAACCGCACCGATGAAGAAAGAGAAGGAACAACGGTAGACATATGGAATAGCTGAATTACATGAGATGCAAGGAGTAAGGTAGACTTTAAGAAACGTCTAATAACAAGTCTGAATTAAGGAAGAAAAAAAAAATCCCAGACTAATGTTGTCCCACATGCTAGCAAATCTAAAGCATGATGAGTCAAAACATGTGCACTTTTGGAGGGTATCAAGAGGAATTGCATTAGTGTGATGAGAAAATATAAACAATTCCTCTACCGTGAATATGAGAAGAGACAATTATGCATGTTCAAGGAATATGTTGGAAAGGGAGGATTGTCCCACATGTAACAACCTACTATCATGAAAACTTTTTTCTAACAATCAATACATCAATTAAAAACATAAATAATTGAGAAAGCATGGGACATTTGTAAAATTGATATGAAGTAAGTTAAAAGATTTAGACATGATACACTCCTGCCTAGATTTAATTTAATAGCAAAAGAAATGGGGTCACAGACAAAGGACAAGATTTGATGGAAATAAGATACACCATAATGAAAAAGTATAGACACCTTGGAATATTCCTCCACCCTAAAGCTCTTCACGTGATTTTCTTGCCTAACACCATGCATACCTATTATATTTCCCAAAATAAAATAATTGAGGTATGTGTGTAGCAGTTATGGAATATATTAAGAGGTATATGGTTCATACAGTAACGGGACCAAGGTCAAGGACGTTTTAACCTTTGTGAATCACTAAAAAGTATGATCTACCCTTATTATATGCATATAATAATTCAAGATATCAGCAAGAAATGACTATTTTCTAACTCAAGGTGCACGGCTAAGGAGTAATAAAACATGAAGAAAACCATTTCCTTCATTTCTCTTTGGAGTTAGTCGGAAGGTATCACAACAGCACAACAATTTCAAAAGAGAACTTGCAGCATAGGACATATTGGAAATCAAGACCTCTTTTCTTTTCTTAAATTTTAGATCAACGATATTCAACAAAATCTAGCTCCCATTCACAAATTCAAGAGGCAAGGCAGAAACATACATCAACAACCCGTATGATTCAAAATACATACAACAAAATTATCTTCGTGTTAAGAAATGAAACAAAATTGTGTATAGGATTTTAAAATAATTCACCAAGACAATTAGCGGAGATTAAGAGACTTAGTTTCTGGAAACAAAGATAAAACGCTGATTCTCCTCCTTAATGAAAAATTAAGGAAGATAATCAGAAAGTTAGAAGAGCGGAAGTAAGGATAATCTGAATTTTCATTAAGGTAGGGGAGCTAACCTGAAATATGCGTTCGATTCTGATCATTTGGTTGTTGCTTGATATTGTAATTGCTTGGTGTATACTTTTGCCTTGTCTCATGAATCTGTTGAGATGCATATCATGGTCTATGAAAAATGTGAATCAGATCATGATGACTGAATGACAAAGCTTCATAAACGTATTATTATTGATATAAGTTGAGAGAATGGAGAGTTTGGTACCTCACGGTTCTTTCTAATAGATAGTGGAACTAAAAATCTATTTTTTCTTTTCATATTATTTTCTTTTGAGGCCATGTGCTTGTGTCAGACGGCCATACCTCTTACTCTTTAACCATTTATCTTCACATTTTACCTTTTATTTTATATCACCTTCTTGCCTTTAAATGTAAACTGCATATGTATTTTAATTAAAAGTTAACGGACTGCACTAGTATTTTATTTTTAATTTCACATGTAAACTTGTGCTTTGACCATGCTGTTGGGAATCTATGTCCAAATCTATATTAGATAAAAATAGAATAGAACCACAGGATAAAAGTAAACCACTTATTAATTTATTGTTTTAAAGTTTTGAATAGAGTGGTGTTAATATTTTTTAAAATTTTGAATAAAGAGTGGTGTTAATTCCATGTGTAATTGGATTATGATCTAAACTTCCGATAGACTTAATACTTATCATGTTGTCCATAAAATTTAAAATTGGAGTTGCTTCTCTAAAACATGTCTCACGGGTTTCATTATTCACTTTCAAGATTTTTTTCCACTCTTAAATTACACAGTGGCCATTTCCTTTTAATACAGCAGCCTTGATGTCTTTATTTTATGATTACACACAAACCAACTTGCTCTTCACGTAGGAATTATTAGTTAGCTTTCCATCACGGGCATGCTTTATAGAAACCAATTATTTTTTCTTCTTGTGCTACTGCAACCTCCTGACGAGTGTAGCTTTTATCATATGTGGGATAGCTTTGTCCTCTCCTTATGTCACTAAGGATTGACAAGAATAACCATGGCTAAAACGTTGCTAGACTTGCTTCTTTTGATTATATGATAATTCCTTACATGTGTTGGGATCCTTCAGATTTATAGAATATTCTTTGATTATTCTATGGTATTATCATGTATAACTAGGGGGTTTATTCTTTATTTCGATAGTTAAAAGGATCCTTTGGCTTGTGTAAGGCAAAGGAGGATTCGAGTCCGGTCACTTTTCCTCTTTCGAGAGGGTACATATGTCTCGCCATAAGTTTCTGACACATGTTGAATATTGTGTTTGGTGAATGGATGTTACTCATCAATGTTTTTACTCGTAAGTTCTTAAATAATAGAGAAATATGTTTGAAGCCACATATGGAGAACGACTCTTATTTGCGGTTCATTAGTTGTAGGTGAAGGACCAATATTGATATATGTTTATCAGTTGTGTGTGAAGGATAAAAACTAAGATAGGTCTAATAGTTACGTATGAGAGATGAGAAACGAGTTGTGTCCGAAGCTGTGCATGGAGGAGGACTCGTGTTCATTTGTTCCAATTGTCTAGTTTTATATTATATATTACTAGAGGATAAAACAAACTTAAAATCACTCAGGAATAGAATTAAGTTTCAGAATAGACTAACCAATTACAAGTATAGTCTCAAGTTGTTTCGGTAGAGGTAGTATAATATTATTGACACGCTAATATTTATTGGATGTTTGAAGTGTGTAAGTAAGTTTATCTGTAACTTATGTTTTTCTTTATTTGGTTAGCTCATTCTACTAATGTGTCTACAATGATAGTATAACTTGTGTTATTATATAGGAGTAGATAATGTTTCAAATAAAGTTAAAGAAGTTTAGAACAAGAAGCATGTTTGGAAATTTGTTAGGAATTTTAAAGTTGTGTTAATAAATAAATAATTGTTATGTATTGTATTTTAAACCGACTTTTAAATTTGTATTTGGAATTATGTTAGGTTATGGTTTGTAATCTTAAACAACTTTTAAGTTTCAAGTTTGTATTTCAGTAATTATTTTTTAAACTTTTGAAGTTATTATTTCGTAATGATATAAAACATTGTGTCGTAAACGATTATTTTAGAAACTTTGAAGTGTGTATTTCGTAATGTTTCTAAGTTATACAAAGGAGGCAAGAGTGTTCGTGTCATTCCATAAAATAAATTATTGAGATCTCTAACTAAAGAAATTGTTCACGACCAAAGAGATAAGGAAATAAGGCACCAGAAACAGTGTACACGTGAAAAGTTTAAATGAAATATAAATAATTATTTGGTAAGGTTTGTCATAATTGAAAAGGCTCCACCAAAAATATTTTCCTATGGTCCACTCACGATTTTATACTAATAGGAAAATTGCTCCTGCCATTTTGAAATAAGAATATGTTTCTTTAACAATTTTTTTATAATTTTTTTACAATCATTTATGTAATAACTTATTATTGATTCATTTCAAATATAAAGATCAATAAAATAATGACTATCAACATCAATTTCGTTCGGGTAAGTAAATAAATAAAAATAGAGAATAAGAGAATAATAATTAATGGTGGATAAAAATAAAATAAAATAAAATAAAATAAATTTCTTTAATGCAGAACACATCGCTAGAAAATATTTTGGAAATATTAGTTTGATATGGTAATAATTTGAATCAACATTATGCCAATAATTATAAGCAGTAATTAAAATAGTATATTTTATTGCGTCAGTTGCTTTTAAAGAGGAAAAAATGATTTTAAAAATGAACAAATTTTCTGACCTGACAATAATATTATTTGATTTGTTTTCCCTGCAACCAAGGCAATTTCTTTCCCTATTTTTTTCATTGTTAATTAATTCACAATTAAGGGCAAGATTACCATAAAAAAGAGGGACGGAAAAAATAGAGAGATACTCTGAAATAATAGAGATAAAAAGAGTGAGAGGAAATTATGTTCTCATGCTAGAGAGGTTTTGCCAACAGAGACTACCAAGGAAGAACTAAGGAAGTACTAAAAGCTGAAAAATGAATGTCACCTCTCCACCCTTCTTTTTCTTTTTTCTTTTTTTTAATGTACTTTGAAGGTTTTTTTTTCTAAAGATATTATTTTTTACTACACACACATAACGTATTTTTTAAAATCATAAATTTTGGAGTATAAGTATTCGTCGCTTTCTTTCCTTTTTCTCACCATTCTTGAAATAAAAAAAATACAAAAATATTTAAAACCAAAAAAATGTCAATCTTGTTAAACCAAATCCTTGTCGGGTTACTTTTCAAAAATCTCAAACAATCCATAATAATTTTCAAACAAATTCACAAACCTTTTTCTAGATAAAGAACTACGTGATCCTTGATTGTCCATCATAAATGGATATGCGTAGGAGCAAGGTCAATCCTTGTCGGGTTCATAAAACAAAAAATATTTTTTTGTTTCTTAATAATTTCTTTATATTATTATTTTTTTAGGGAAAATTAAATATTTTAAGAAATCAAGTCAACTTTATACATTTAATTAAAGGTACTGCCTTTGGACAAGCGCGGTAGAGTGCTAACACCTTCCTTACGCGTAACCGATTCCTGAACCTAAAATCTAGTTTTCGTAGACCATGTCTTATTTTATGATTTTCTATAGTGTTTCATAATAAATTATGGTGACGACTCCCAAAATATTTTCTTAAATCCATTTGTTTTCGGCTCGTCGTCCCATCGCGATTGCATAGAGACACATAATCTATTTTTAAAAATTATTAAAAAAGAATTGTTAAAAAAATTGTAATCTAATCCCCAGATAAATAAAAGAAAGAGTGAAGTCTATATCATAAATAAAAGAAACAAAACAGTGACACGTTAGGTTCTGCATAAAACAAGGACAGCTTCTATTCATGATCAGATTTTGTACCCATATGATTGAGAAGTAGGGTCATGGTTCATCCTTGCGGAATTTAGAAAAAAAGAAGACCATGCTTTTTTCTGGAAGAAGGGTCTATTTTCAATTAAACGGCAAAGAAGATAACATTATTTTATAATGCTTATAGAGAGAAAGTAGCCAAAAGTCTGAAGTCTGGGCTACTACACATGGTTTTTCCTTATCCGTCAAATAACAAGTTTTAGGCTATAAGCTTTAGGCAAGAAAGTGTGGACATAGTTTTTTCTATATTTACGAGGCATGTGCTGACTGTCTCACACCTGATTATTAAAAGATTTATATATCCATATATATATATATATATATATATATATATATATATATATATATATATATATATATAAAGATTTATGAATTATAATGTTTGCATGATACACTATCAACGTACAACAAACATTATAGTTGATAAATCTTTCAATAATAATAAGATGACTAGACAACAAAGTGGTATACCATTTATGTTAAAGCTAGTCTCACACACGTTATTTATGGCAAACATTATAGCTCATAAAGCTTTAAGAGAATGGAGTATATTTAATTAATTGAAATGATGCTACAACAAAGTCACATGCATAGCAACCAACGTAAAAGATTCTTTAGATACTAATTCATTAGCCAGCTAACGTAAATCATTGAGAAAGTGTACGGATATTAGCAAGTCATAATCGTGAATGAGCAAGACTATTTTTCTTTTTGTGATCCAAAAACTTACAAAAGTGGATAGCCAAGGTGTCCCAATATGTTTAATTGTTTTCTTAAAAGTTAATTGTATTTGATGTGTATAATATCTTAATAAAATACGTGTACATACTACGATAATCTAACAAGCCGAATAAAATACTACTCATACACACCTGAGTTATATCATAGAAGATAAATATCTATCATATATTTTGGAATCTCACATTCTCTCCAACAACAACCATTTTCATCTTCGAAAATTGGGTCACATCCACGTATAATACTTTATCTGAAAGACTACTCTCCCTCAACCAAAATCATTTCATATATTGAAATCTCTTAATAATTTTCCCATAATCCTTGCATCAAATTACTAGTATGTGTTTATCTTGTTGGGTCTATCAAGAAAGTGGTTCACCGGATAGACACAAACACCAATGAAATCTGAACCCAACCATATAAGGGATTGACACCACTCTCTACCCAAAATCTTAAGGTAATGGGTTAATGGGTCTTTCACTTTTATATAGTGTTGTACTTTCTCAATTTTATCCAATGTAAAATTTTGACTCACACTTGGATTCCCAACATCTCTTATAACCTATCATCACACAAATCCTGCTAACCAAAGCAGTTTGATTCGTGTCATTATCTCTGCTTATTGAAGTAGTGCCCGACTCCAAACCTCTGCCCCTTCTCCCACCAAAGTCGTAGGAAAAAAAAGTAAACAAAACTTGACTTTACAAGTTATAGCAAGAAGACATATAATCATACATAATAAATGTACAGTCACATTTCCTTATCATTCTAATAGAGTTTGAATTTTCCTTTCAGCTAAAACATCCTAGAATCAGAAATCACTAAGCTCCATAACACTAGTAAAAAAACTGTTTTTTAACTTGCATCGTAGACTTCGGTTTTGTAAAAACCGAAGCATATAAAACGCGGTGGCATTTTCGTAGTTATGGCGAACTTATATGCCTCGGTTGTACGGGGACAGAGGCAATATGACCGTTCGGCTTCGGTTGTGTTACGAACCAAGGCAGCATGCCCAACCAGACACGAGACCTTTTCTGGAATCGAACGACCCAAGCACATTTTGTCCACTAATATGCCTTGGTTGTCTGGGGACAGAGGTAATAGGACCGTTCGGCTTCGGTTGTGATAGGAACCAAGGCAGTATTCCCTGCCAGACAGGTGAGCTTTTCTGAAATCGAACGGCCCAAGCACATTTTGTCCACTAATATGCCTCGATTTTCTAGGGATAGAGGCAATAAGACCGTTCGACTTCGGTTCTACTATGAACCGAAGCAGTATGTCCTCCCGATATGTCTCGGTTTAGATGCGAAGCGAGGCCTTATAATCCCGTTTGGCTTCGGTTTTTTACTTAATTGAGGTAATAGCTTATGTAAGTTCAAATTCAGAACCCTAAACGAAAACACATTTTCTTGCGCAGTGTTCTTCTTCTTCACTTTCGCGCCTCCAAGTCGTGCATCCAACCCTGCTGGAGGCTTCCTTTCTCTTCTCTATTCCAATTTGTTCTTCTTCAAGTCCTGCATCCAACCTAGCCTAAGGTTCTTCATCGCGTGGACAACCTACGGTTCTTGTCTCTTCGTTCTGATTCGCAGCAAAGGAGGAAGCTTCCTTCCGTCCCCTTTTTTTTATTTCAATTGAGTTATTTTTGTTTGATTGATTCTCTACAGGAATGGTGGTGTTTGATTTATTCTCTGCAGGAATGGTGATGGGAGCGCGTCGTCCTCGTTCTTGTAGTGATTTGGAGTTTGCATTTCGTCTTGGGGGTTGATTTTCTGGGTTGGTATTGTAGAGAGGGGAAAGAATGACGACGACGCGATTAGGGCTTGGTGAGGGCTCTAACCGTTTGGTTCACTATTCGAACCGTTCGGTTTAGTACGTACCGAGGACTGAAATAAAAACAAATAAAATACACTACTGCCTCGGTTACCTAAAAACCAAGGCAAAATCCTACCCCTTTTTGCCTTGGTTCATAACCGAGGCAAAAAGCCTAACCATTTTTGCCTCACCTGTATATGCCTCGGTTGCGGAACCGCTGCCTATAGACAAAAATAATCATTGTCGTTTCCCCTTACTGCACTAGTGTAAGTCTTATTTCCTTTCATACTTATCCAATTTAACTTACCAATTCTCTCATCAAAACTATCCACTTAACTACTCCGATCATTAGAATTTTCTACCCCTTACGTCCCACATCTTCATCTTGACTACTAGTTTCATTAATCAATTACTTCACTTATAGCATAAAAGACACTTAAAATCTAGTACCTATTTCATTCACTAATCATAGACACAGAATAAAGACTTTCCCAAACTCAAAACAAATTTACTAACAGTATCACAACTCAAATAATTATAGACAATGAAGATTTGAAATTCATATAAAACATCAAATTCAGTGGCAAATAATTCATTTGAAGAAACATGTCACCTAAAATCAAACAACTCTTATCAAGCATAAAAGCAAACGATGTGAGTAATCAATTACATTTCTAACAACATTCACAACATAAAACACTAGAACAATCAGAGTTAAACATCATAACCTAGACGAGCTCTGTAAGACCCAAAATAAACACGATAGGTTGTGTTATTTTTGCAAGTGAGTTCTTTCCAAATGAAGATGAATCCTATGAAATTTAGAGAGCTTATATTTATGCTATCTATGATGAAATTATGATTGATAATTGCATCTTATTCGCCAATTTAAGGTTTTTCTGTTGTGTATGGATGAACCAAAATTTAAATACAAAATTGAATGGTTTTATCAGTTAAAGATATATAAATGATTGCTTAATCTAAAATTTGGTGAATATCTTATTTAAAAACTCTTTTAAGTCAATTTGAAATAAGAGTGTTGGATGTTTTTCAATTTAAATATTAAAGTTGCAATGAAAAATATTTTATACGAGTGAATTGAAATACCACAATTATTGATACTTTTTGTATTGAAAGAATTGAATGAAATTTTTTATTTCCTCGGAGAATAGAAAATGCTAAATCCCATTAGTCTTTGAATTATTTAGCCTTTGAATTTTTTTTTATCTTTGAATTGAAAATTAATGAATTAAGTTTTGTACATGTCCGGTCATGAGAATTGAAAATCCTCTCTGATAATTGTTTTTAGATGAATAATTTTGGATTAGGAAAGCTTGATGCTCTTGTTACGTAAATGCTAATAATTAAGATTTGTGGCTGAGAAATTGTAGTTTTCTCATCTCATCACATGACGTATAATTCTCTCTTTTTCCCAACACACAAGTCTTTTTCCTTACCTTGCTTTTCCTTTGATAAAACTATGATACAGAATGAAGTCTGACGGTTTAAACTAAGGAGAGAAAACGAAGTATATTTCTTGAATAGTTTTGATAAGAGCCGTGTGGTTGATGGCAGATGGACCATATGTATTCAAATTTCTCTTCTTTTATTATTTTATTTGAGAGCTATCTTTCCTTGTCTATGCAAGTCCCCACCGTTTTGGTCGTGTTTTGTTGTTGTTTTGTCTTTAACTTATTCTCTTTTCAAGCCATTGTCTTACTTGGACCATGAGTGAGACAAGCTTTGCACATAAACGGTATACCACTTTGTTATTTAGTCATTTTCTATTTTAGTTATAGTGTTTCCTGTACGTATATAAAATGTACCATTGTTTTATGGTCATGCTTAATATATATACTAAAAAAATTAAAAATTTAATATTTTAAAAAAATACTAAATTTTAATTTTTTTAACATATTTTATTATAATTATTATTAAATTAAAATAAAAAAAAAGTAAATTAAAAAATTTCTTAACCAGCATTGGAACGTCGATTAAGTAAAAAAAATTGTAGCCGACATTCGAATACCAGTAGAATATTAACCGAATATTCATATGATGATTATTAACAAAAGGATAATGATATTTTAATTTTAACATAATCTACGTGTCATTATCATTGGTTCAAAATTACTGCATAATCAATAATAATAATCATAAAGAATAATATAGACTAATTACAGAAGGACACGTAAATGTTATTAAAATATTGTAAAAAAAATATTATCAAAGTATCACTATTCTTGATAAAAAGAATAAGATAAGAATTTTTGGAGAACAATAAAAGTACAAGGATAAATGTTCTTCTTTCTTTCTTTCTTCCTTAATGCTTTTAATGCTAAATCGGCATTCAAGAAGTACTAATAATAAAATTATTGTGTTAATTTTCATGTTATTAAATATATATTAATATTTTAATTTATAAAATATTATTTATTATAAATAAATAAATAAAACATAATATAAAATTGAAAACAAAAACAACTTTAAAAGAATATGTTAACCAATATTCAATTTGAATTATTTAATATGTTAACCATTTTTCTAAACACAATTAACTTATTTTTTTAATATTTTTTGTTTTTTATTTTATTATATATTTTATTTATTTTTGTTTAATAAATAAAGTTGTAATAGTTTTTAAAATTCATATATTTTATTTATTTTAATATTATAATTATTATTATTACGATATTATTATTAAATTATTATTATTAGGTTTAAACCCTAAGATCGTCCTCATATTTTTAGGGAAATCTTAAGTTGGTCCTTTAATTTGTAAGAGTCTCATATGAGTCCAAAATTTTGAAAAATTGAATCAATTTTCTCCTTTCCGTTAAATGTTCTCAAACGGTGTTAACATATAGTGAGTTATAATTATTTTTAAGAGGACGTGTCATTGTGATTAAATTTAGTGAGTGATGTCTTTTACAATCTCAATTCCAGCTAACATTTAAAGAGTTGTGAGAAACTTCTCACTGGAACCAACCCAACAACCATCGAACTACCTTACCGTCGTGGTGTGATGGAGGAGAAGCCTTCGATCTACAGTCTCTCGCATGACACGCTCCATCACATCTTCTCCTCTCTCTCCCTTTACGTCCTCCCCCATCGTTGCTCCATCGGCGCCACCACCAATAACCACCATCGTCCAACGAAACAGACACGAGATTAAACCTCAAAACCGCAAACTCACAAATTCACTTAAACCTAACAGTTTCAAGCTCTTAGGACCATCCTTCTTCTCTCCAAAGTACAATGGAAAACACTTCATTGCTACTTGATTTGAACTATACTGCATTATCAGCAAATTTGAACAACAAATATTAAGAAAAACGTAGACCCATTGAAAAGTAACATTGCATCTGAATTAAAGGTCACCCATGATGTTTCACAGTGTTTGTTTTCAAATCCTACAAATAATTTTCACGTTTAATAAGAAGTTATTTGTTAGACACATCCCTCACATGATTTTCTACTTTCTCCATAATTTTTCAAACGCGCTTTCTTTCCTAATTCATCAAAAGAAAGGGGAAACCAATTTGGAGACTCACTACTACATCTTCTCCTAACAACTCTAGCCAACATAATCCACAGAACCAACCAATCCTATTCTAGAAATCAATCTTTCAAGTAAGCCAATTTTAAATTACCAAACAGAAATAGAATTGGTAACAAGCCAAAAAGTTTTAGAAAACAAAAACTAAGAAAATAGAAACCCCTGTATACCTTTCAACTCATTTCATTTGGGTTCAATTGCAGGCCATACTAGTTTAGCAAGAAAAACCAAAAAACATATCTTGATTCTAAACCTTACCTTAAGTTCAAATAGATATAAATTGAGCTATCGACTTTTTCTGACTCCATTATTCACAGTTTAGTGTAGAAAGTAGGTATCAACAATCTTGAACCGAAAAAATTGCTTGCAATTTTCAAAATAATTTGATGTTTCGTTTATCTAATTGTTGAAATGATTTTTTAATGCTAAATTAGCTTTGAAAGTATGTATAAACTATTTCATCTTTGATTTGATAATTATGCGTTTTTTCAAGTTTGGATAGGGAGTTTCTGTTGAAATGTTCAAAAGGAAAGATGAAGACGGTGGAGATCCCTAACATTTCCAATTAAATTTTGTGTCATGTCATCGTCTAAAAAAAATTCCACATAATATAACATTGCTACATCAACATTTTAAGTGTGCACCACGTCATCACAGTTTAACGCCTGTGAAAACCTAACGGACAAGGCTTAATTGACTCAATTTTTCAAATATTTGGACCCAATGAGATTCTCCAACAAATATGAGAACAATCCGAGAGTTTAAACCTTATTATTATTATTATTATTAATAGGAAGAGGAAAAGGGAATTTATAGAAGGAATGTGAAGCACTTGATGTAAAATATCAGAAATAATATTGTATAAATAATGATAGTTTAAAAACAACTTAATTATTTTAATATTAAATAATTTATTTATAAATAGTTTTACTGAGTTTTATTATTTTAAGACTTACCATCTCTTTCAAAAATCACTTTTTATACTTTTCTATAGGAGTTATAACTTTTAAGTAATCTCTTTAATGATGAGAAGTACCTAAACTATCATAATTGAATAATCTACATTTCTATCGATCAATGATAGAAAAAGCAAATTTCGACTCATTTTTCATCCTTCGTTTTGTAATATGTTTTTAAAAAACTGTAATCATGGCAGTAAATTTTTTAACCTTTTGAACGTCTTAATTAACTTTCGAATGCTAGTAATTGTATTTTCAATATTTTTAAGGTTTAATACATCATTTGGTCCCAACTTGTAGGGGTTTGGTTCAAAGTGATCCTACCTTTTAAAAAAGTTCAGTAAGGCCCCATATTTCGTTAAAAAATGTTCAATTCGGTCTTTTTCGCTCACACCGTTAAAAACATAACGGTGTAAATGCTATAGTGGCCAAACCTGAGTGAGTTGTGCAGTTTGATGAATAAGTGGCTGAAATAATTAAATGCAGAGAGAGAAACGTAAATGGTTGTTTGAAGAATTAAATGCTGAGAGAGAAACGTAAATGGCTTTATCACCCAATATACTATTCCACCATATATCACCCAACAATGCACCAGTTTTATACACCCACCTCCAGATCCCATCCTATATCATCCTATATACTATTACACTCAATAATAACTAAAAAATTATATAATTTTTGAAACCCATAAAACTAGATATTTCACTGTTAGGACGACATCAATATAACTAAAACAAAGAATCCTTGCTTATTAACAACAAAACCGTGACCATTAGATAACCTCTGCACCTCTTTCATTAATCTTTATATCTTCAAAGAAAATTCCTTTAACTTTCCTAGACCTATTTTATATACCCAAACTTTAAAATTTGCACAACGAAAACCTTAGCCTATAACCCTTCATCATTCTTATAATTCACCCATGCAACCCCAGAATATCATTTGTGTAGTTTACCTATCAACAAGGGACATAGCATCACATGCACAACAACAATTTCATGCACTTGGTATTAACCATATTATGATTTCCCTCCCCAGATAAGTACCAGGAAAACCATTAAATGTCAATATCAAGAACCCCTTCTAGCTCTCTAGATTCCAACGTCTACATTATATAGGAAGAAAATATAATATTTTTCTTCATCTTACCGTGGCCCCCACATGCATTGAAACTCTTCACTTGCAAAAAGAAAACATGCACTCTATAGAAATTTTTGAACAATAAATATATGTTCTCATGGTATCAACTCGTAGTATAATATCTGAGAAATATATACTCTTTTTGTATTTTTTCTGGACTACTTTCCAGAACACACAAATACACAGACAACACTTTAAACTCTCAAACTTACATAACATACAACTCACAAAGTACAACCCATTTTCGCTCTTTCTCTCACGGTGATGCACAACTCACAAACAAACACATGACTCAATAATACATGTAGCAACTCCACTCTAATCTTTGGTTTCTCAGGGTGGTGAACCTTTCTCTCTTTCTCACACAAATATTTAAAGTTTACCCAACACACTCATACTATCATGTGATGACAGTACATTACTCCACATTTATACTACTTTCATACATTTAATACCTATCAAACATTCCATGCAATTACAAAATAATAATTTATTATACCCATAAACCCATGTTGGTATCTCTATTGAGAACACAATCCATCACCAATGCACTCTATTGTCATATTTCACTCATACAACACGTTAACACTTCCTACTCTTATTTACATTCTTAACCTAGCCAACCTACGGCTACCCTCCAAAGATTCACGATATGCACTTTTCCCTTACTACAAAATCACATGCGCTGTAATCCTTCAACCCGTGCATTCATATTCTAGGAATAACATCCCAAACCATTTTTTTCCTTAGCAACACACAACCTTCCAATTGGGTATACTATCTATCCATATAGTTTCTTAAGATTAACAAGTTTCAAAAGAAACACATCATGCTCAATCAATACATCAAAAAGTTAACTCCCCTTACTTGGGTTTTTCGGTGAATTCTTTAAAGGCCCTTTGGTTCCTAGAAAATCTATGACTGCAACAAGGGCCCCTGCACAACTCCTTAGTACTCACAATCTTCTTCCTATTACTCATTACGCTCATGGTGGAGGACAAAAAGTGGTGGTTTCTCTCTTGCGCACTTTCTCGAGTTGTTCTAGAATGTAACTTAGGTTGCTTCTTATTTCGCACACAAGCTGCCGGAGGCCGCGCATTCTTCCTCCCCCGCTGTCGTCCTCGTTGAGGATACCCAGCTTGTGGCTCCCCCACGCTCCCGGGTCTTGCCGGATTCCCTCAAGTACCCACCGGATTCTCATTTAAGATTCATGGAGCTTATAATATGATGGCAAAACTTCTGAGGAAGTTGTTGGAAACAGGAGTTATCTGCTCTCCGGTGATTGTTATGTGAAGAAGGTTAATCCAAAGGTGAGGATTATTGAGGTGGAGCCCTCTGATGCAAATGCAATGATGTTGTCATTCCATCATGATCAGAGAGTGATTTTAGACCAGGTTGGAGGATTTGCAGATGGTGTGACTGTTGAGATTTGCACCTAACATATCATTTTAATTTTTTTAAATATATATAGAGTGCAACCTCTTCAAATGTGTCACGTATTCATAACACCACATTGTACCGTTGTGTTTCTAACGACGTGAGTGAAAATGACTGGATTGAACATTTTTTAACAAAATATAAAACAGAGAGGATCACTTTGAATCATAACCATCAAAGTAGGACCAAATATATTAAACCTATTTTTAAAGGTGCAAGATGAACATTCTAAGGTACAGGAGAACTGCTCTTTCCCGTTTCACTCTAACGGGTTAGCTAGCATTCTTTCACCTATAAATCCCTTCCACAATGCTTCCTCTTCTCACCACCTTCAAAACTCTGTAACAACAATATCAAGAAGAAGATGGAAAAGGAAGGCACGGATTCTCGAAAGCAATCGAGACTCGTCATCATCGAACTGGCCAACATGACAAGCGTTCCGATGGCCCTAAACGCCGTCGTTCGCCTCAACGTCGCCGACGCCATCTGGAACTCCGGCGCCAACATCCCCATCTCCGCCGCCCGGATCCTCCCCCGCATCCTCCCCGCCGGCGACGCCGAGAACCTCCAGCGACTCCTCCGCGTCCTCACCAGCTACGGCGTCTTCCAGGAGCACATCGACGCCGGCGAACGCAAGTACTCCCTCACCGACGTCGGCAAAACGCTTGTCACTGACGAGCAAGGCCTCTCCTACGGGGCTTACGTGCTTCAACACCACCAGGTCCGATTTTTTAAGAATTTTTTTCTGATTAAATTTGTTGGCGACTTTTGATTTTTAATATAAATGTGTTTAAGGAAACGAGTTTTAATATTTTGGTGAAATATTAAAATTCATTAAAAAGAAAATGAATATTAATAGAAATGAATGACTCATGTGAATGATGTGGTTGTGTCGATAGGACGCGCTGATGCGAGCGTGGACATTGGTTCACGAGGCAGTGGTGGACCCTACGAAGGAGCCGTTCGAGAGGGCGAACGGAGAGGGAGCGTATGGGTATTATCTGAAGCAGGAAGAGATGAACGAGTTGATGGTGAAGGCCATGTCAGGGGTGTCAGTGCCCTTCATGAAGGCCATGTTAGAGGGCTACGATGGCTTCCAAGGTGTGGAGAAGCTGGTGGACGTGGGTGGTAGTGGCGGTGACTGCCTGCGCATGATCCTGCAGAAACACCCCACCATCAAGGAGGGGATCAACTTCGACCTCCCTGAAGTTGTGGCCAAAGCACCACCAACCCCATGTGAGTCACTGTTAGTACTTGTTGCATGAGATTATGATCACATCTGATTGATATCATCGTCTCATTCATCTTTAGATGTAACCCATGTGGGTGGTGACATGTTCAAATCTATTCCCCAAGGAGACGCTATCTTCATGAAGGTAAGTTCGTTCCTTTATTTCAATTTATTTAGGACAAACTTTTAATCTTAATATAGAAAACTTTATTCATTAAGACAATTGTTTGGTCTTAAATAAATTTATAAAACAAAAAGAAAAGATAATTAACAATATTATTTTAAGATTAATTAATTTTTGGTTTAATTATTTAATTGGTTCTCAAATTCCTTTGTTAGTGTCAACTTTGTTTTGTTAAAAAAATGTTTTAATTTCATTCCTACTTTATATAATTGTACAAATAAGTCTATTTTGTTAATTTTATATAAATGAAATTAACTCTGATTCAGTAAAGAAGTCTGATTTTTTCCCCTCTCCAACTCTCCTATGCTCCCATCTGTTTATGTGTTTTCTCTACACCTATTTTCTTTTTTCTACTCCTTTATTTCTCTATTAAAAAAAGTTAATTCCATTAATCATAAATAAGCTTTTTTCGATTACAAACCCAAAATCCTAATCGTAACCTTTGAAAAAAATATAAATAAAATCTCACTTCAGAATAACTTAGCCAAATAATTATAATAATAATAATTATTATTATTATTATTATCATTATTATTATTTATTATCATTATTATTATTATTATTTATTATCATTATTATTATTATTATTTATTATCATTATTATTATATTATTATTATTATATTATCATTTAGGATTTGAATTAATTATTACATAAACTAAAAGAGAAAAATAGAATGATAGAAAATGAGAACATTAAAAGGTAAAAATATATATTTATAATAAACCTTGTTACGTTGGAGCAGCAATAACTGTGTTTCTCATACTTAAATTCTGAAACATATACTAATTCTGTTTTGGTTATGTTCTTTTTTCCAAACAATGTAAGTACATCACTTCTTCATAAGAGTAGAGAAAAGAAAAAAAAAAGTGGACTTATTTATCAGTTCATGATATAGTTAATTCTGTTTCTGTAAAGATTAACAGAATAAACTTTATTGTGCAATTGAGAACGAAATTAATTTTTTTTTTAAAAGAGGATGAAATTGAAGTCTAGAAAGAAATTGAGACTTTTAAGAATGAAGACGAAGTTAACATTAATTATTAAATTTAGGAATTAATTAATAATTTAAATTTAAATTTTTTAATATATACATTTAATATTTAAAATTAATTGTTTGAAAATATCTTATCTGAAATTTCATATAAAAATTAAATTAGCTTATAAATTTAAAATGGCCAGTTTTTCCTCCCGAAAAATCATTTTCATCTTTAAACTTCAGATGTATTTATGATTCTTTTTATTAGAGATGTCTTATCGGCATAATATTAAGGTTTTTTCTTTAAAATATATAATATTACGGTAGTTAGACACTAACATAGAGTAATAATGGAGACACAATTATTATCCACCACATATTAATAAGATATTTAAAAAATCTACGGATAATTATGGTGGGACGAATAGTTGGTATGTATGGATTTTTATTATTCTTAGATTTCAAGTAGTTGGTGTTTTAATATCTATTATTTATAAACGGAGGGTTACTCCTTACATAACCTCACATTACTCTATGCACTATCATATTTTTTAAAAATTCTAAAACTATGTTTATATTATAAAATATCTCACATCTCCATGTTTTTCTTCAACGTATGTTGACATCTGTTGAAAAAAAATACTTCAACGAATATGTCACATCTGTTAATGGATACTGCTACATCCGTTCAAGTTTTTTGTTTATTAATTTAATATTTTTTATATAATTAATTAAACGGATGTGTAACATCCGAATGTGGCTACATCCCTAGGTTTTTTCGTTTATTATTTAATTAAGTATTATAATTGTTTCGGTAAGGATTTGTGAAACCGAGACACTAACCTCCTATTGTGCGCTCCGCTCATCTGGTTCTCGTTAGAACCGATCGGTCACCTTCAAAATGGGCCGCTCGGTTTCCCTCCTTGTAAAAAAGGGGAGGTACCTGCAAAAGGCACTCCAATGCTCAAGTTAGGAGCGGTTCTATGAACTGTTTATTACAGTTAAATATGGAAGTCCTAACAAGACGTAAATAGGGCATATTGTAGTATGAGTTTAAATCTGTCGTTACCTCCCACCTAAACCCTTATTTATAGAGTTTAAAGGAATCTAACACATTAATTTACCTCTTAATGGTCATTAATGCAAACCGACAACCGTTACAACATTCATTGTGCGTTATACCTGCTTAATTGTTGTCGAGACCGAACGGTTGAGAAACTGGTCGAGACCGAACAGAAAGCTTGGTCGAGAACGGTAGAGACCAGAAGAGACCGAACGACTGAGAAAGCTAGTCGAGAACAAACGGAAAGCTTTGTCGAGACCGAACGGTTGAGAAACTGGTCGAGACCGAACGGTAGAGACCGAACGGTAGCCTACGAACTCATAGTAACAATAATATATAAATATTATAAATGAAACCGATGTGCCCGATCCGTAGTTTTTTTCTTCTTAGTTTATTAATTTATATATTTTAAATTAATCTATAAATATTATTTAATTTTATTTTAAATTTATTGTATAATTATATATAAATTAATTTTATTTTATTTAATAAAATAATTATATTAATTTAATTTATATATTATTATTTAATTAGTTATTATAATATAAAAATGTTATAAATGAAACGGATGTGTCACATCCGTAGGTTTTTTTTAGTTTATTAATTTATATATTTTAAATTAATATATAAATATTGTTTAATTTTATTTTAAATTTATTATATATTTAGATATATAAATTAGTTTTATTTAATTTAATTAAATAATTATTATTAATTTAATTTATATATTATTATTTAATTAATTATTATAATATAAATATTATAAATGAAACCAAATCCGTAGTTTTTATTTTTAGTTTATTAATTTTACATATTTTAAATTAATATATAAATATTATTTAATTAAATTAATATATAAATATTATTTAATTAAATTAATAATTATTATTTAATTAAATAAAATAACATTACTTTTCTTAATATATTATAAAAAAAATAAAAAATTAAAGTAATTTATAAATTAATTAAAATATAATATTTATAAAACTAAAAAAAAATACTTAAACGGATGTGACACATCCGTTGAATATAATTAATTAAAATATTGGGTATGGGTGGTGAAACGGATGTTGACATCCGTTTTATATCAAGGGTAAAGTGGGTATGGTGTGGTGTAGGGAGCAATTGGTGGTGGTGAAGGGAGCAACACTCTTATAAAAAGGTTAGATGCGAATTAAGCTGTCAAAATGGGTCACTCGGTCCAATCTGGTCCGGCCCACCATGGGTTGGTCACTTAGTGAGCCAACTCAATCCAAGTGAGCCAACTCAATCTGGTTCATTTATTAACGAGTTAGAAAAATTCGAACCCGGCCCGATCCACCACGGGTTGATGAGTAAACGGGTTGTCTCACTCATTGGTTCACTTAATTACAATTTATTTTAAATAAAAACAATTATAGACTTTCAATAATTCAAATCTAAACAAATTTCACTCCCCAACGTGGGTATTTAATTAATTTTGAAAATAAAGAATCTACATAACTTTTTCAAACAAAAAATAATAATAAATATTTTATTCTAAAATTAAAATTAAATTTTAATAAAATAAAATTAGGTATGTGGGTTGATGGGCCAACCCGACCCACCACGGGTTCAACCCGCATGAGCCGGGTTGAAATCTGACCCATATAAAAAAAATACAATTTTTCCAAACCCAACCCAACCTAAACCGGTGATGAGCCGGGTTGGCCCGCGGATTGTGACCTATTTTGACAACTATGCGAGTATTATATTGTTTGACTCATAAAAGATAAAAATAAAAATTTAATTTAAATTTAATTTAAAATAAAATTAACTTATATTTTATTAAATTGGATTTAATTAAAATTAAGTTTTATATTTATATTTTATTTTATTATATTAAATTTTATATATTTTTTATAATTTTATTTTAAAAATATATAACATATATATTTTTTAATATTCACGGGTTTTCGTGAGTTTTTTTAAACATGTTTATGTATAAGTAGTGAATAGATTTTTATTTGTCGAATTGAATTATGAGTAGATACTATTCATATCATATAGGATGATTTCATCTCTAGTAGAATAATACATTTAATTAATATTATAATTATTAATTCATTCATAACTTTCGTTCTGTTTCCTGTATTTTATTATAAGCATTATAGAACACAACCTATTTTAACTAGATTTCTTGCAAAGCACTAACTATGAATAATAATAATAATAATAAAAATTATTACGATGGATTGGTGCAATACTTTAAATAAATTATTCATCTTACTTTTTATCCGACGTATTCATCTTAAATTCCTAACAAACAAAAAGATTTACGTAATGAAGAATATGTAGATTCATGTTGTGTGTAAATTTTTTTCCAGTGATTAGAAGATTTTGAGAGGATTAAATGGTAGTGTTTGTCACTGTATACATTGTTGTGTATTTATGACATCTGATATAGTTTTGGTGAACAATATATTGAACATTGTTTGGCAGTGGGTGCTAACAAATTGGACGGACGAGGAAATGAAGGAGATAATGCGGAACTGTCACAGGGCACTTCCTGAGGGAGGGAAACTGATAGCTTGTGAGCCAACGCTGCCAGAGAACTCAGATGAGAGTCACAGAACAAGGACTTTGCTTGAGTGTGACATTTTTATTATGACAATCTACAACGGGAAGCACAGAACTGAAGAACAGTTCAGGCAGTTAGCCATTGATGTAGGTTTCCCTAGTTTCCGAGCCATCGATGTTGACCATTTCTTCTCTGTTCTTGAGTTTCAGAAATGAAATTAAGGCAACCATTCTTCTCTGTTTCAAGGGCATTGTTCTGTTTCACAATAATAGTACCCTACCATTTGTCATAAGAAATAAGAAACAGAGTAACCACAGAGTAGTACCCGCTATGTAGTTTTGCTTCTTGCATTGCACCTATTTAATTGTTTCCTGTACTCTTTGTAATGTTTCCTGAAAAATCATAAAATAATTTATATTTTTATTCATATACATAATATATTGTTCTTATATTATTTTATTCTTGCAAATTAAGAATTTAACAGGAAATCTATAACTCAGCACTAAAGTAAAGAAGTTTTTTATCGTACAATATTTTGTACACAATTGTAAACTTTTAAGCACAATTAAAAACAAATATACAATCTAGCTAATCAAATACCTTCTTCTCAACACTCCCTCTTAAATAAATATCATACAATCTCAACTTTTTTATAATATCCGAAAATCTTGGCTTATAACAAACTTTGGTAACATATCTATCATTTGATCTTCAGATAGAATATTTGACAAGTTTAGAATCTTTCATCGTTTTTTTATCTTTTTGATGAAAAAATTATTAATCTTCACTTGTTTCATTCAGTCAGTTAAATAGATTGTAAAAAATGTGACACACGGCTATATTATCACAATACAAATGAATGAGACTCCTTGTATGACATTTATTATAATTAGAAAAATAACACAGTAATTATTTCTTACAAAAAAAATACAGCTTAGCACCTTTATTTAGCACCAAAATTCAGAATCAACCATTTCAATTATTTTTTTTATTGAATAAGGGTTTATTAAGAAAGAAGATGCTCTCAGAACAGAAAACATGGTACCCTAAAACACAAAACATGGTTGGCCTATGAACAAATATGTCCTAATCGTGTGAAAAATCAATAATAGCACAAGAGAAAGCTTTCTTATATGAGAATAGCTTCTCTTTAAATTCCTCTATCACCTTCGATTTCCTCTGCCAATATACAATGGAGAAGCTCATCCTCTCCAGCATTAAAGCATTTTCCATCACAAATTTTGCTACACAGAGTTCATGCTCAAATCCCTTCAGTGAACCAAATTTCACAACCTGGAGAGTAGACGTCAAACATTCCGGCACAGCAGCAGAGTTCAAAAGCTCCATGTCGAATATAGATATTCCCTGATCATTAATTAATCATCAAGACAAGAAGTGTAAAAGGGTGTAACAAAATTTGGAAAACCTGAAATCTTTTTCCACAAGTTATTACCTTGAAAACTAGAGTCCTGAGAACCGGTGACTTGAGAAGCAAGCCTAACAAGACCTCACCAGTAACAAAGCCAAGATCCAAATGGCTCAACATTCCAAATAAAGGTAGATTAGCCACACTTTGTTTTGCCAGTTCCTACACAAAATGAACGTTTATCGAAGAGATAGATCCAATACTGATAAGATTTGAGACTAATCATAGTAAATATTGATAACACTCTACTCAAAACCTAAAAAATAATGAGTTAACAAGTTTTTCAGACTTTATATATAGTTTTAATTTTTCATTTCTAAACGAGACTTCGACTCACTCTTGTATTTCCGTTACAATGCACTCCAATTCATGTATCATTACTCTTTACCGTGTTCGAATGGTATGGAACGAGAATGGTTAAAGGTTGCTTACCTGCAAACCATCGAATTTGAGACATTTCATTTTCCTAAATTGTTTGAGAAGCACAAAGACACGGGACTCTATCATCGTATCTTTCTTCTTCTCACATGGGCTCACCGTTATAGTGAGAGAAGAATTACTAGCCGATGAGGGATCCAGCAGCTTGAAAAAATGTGACATGGAATCATAACCACGATAAGTAAAGTGTTTCAGATGAGAAACAGAAAACTCCACCGCACAGTTATTCGTTGCATAAGAACTGGAATTGTCTTCCACTATGATAACGCTTTCAAGTTGAGGCACCTCTAGACTGACGCGTTTTGCTTTTAACCAAGAGCAATTCGTTGTTTCAAACACTTTTAGAACTGGTAAACTAAGATTGAAATCTGAAACAGAGTCATGAGTAAATAAAACTCCAGACAATTTCAGGACTTTTAACTGTCCAAAATAAACATAGGTTTTAGTAACTGTAATGGCACAAGAAACCATATTCAGCACCAATTCTTCCAAACAAAAGGATTGGAAAAGAAAATGAGATGCCTGAGCTGGAAAGGACATCTCAAAATGTGTGACAATACGAAGATTTTTAACCTTGTTTATCAAGATATTGGATATCCAAATATTGAAAAGGGCCACATCCTGGTTTTGGACAAGAACAAGTGAGAAACTTGATGGTGTTGTAAGAAGAAGTACCCTATACACAAAGTTTACGAAGTTCTGTTTTCCTCGGGTCCTCTTCTTTGGAGAGAAGAACAAATTGTCGTGTATGTCCAACTTGGTAATGGATGTCCAGCGATATACCCATGTCTTGGATAACACACTTGTTCGAACTGCGTCTTTGGTTGGCAGAAAGGAGAGTATGCAACTTAAGAGTGATTCCGGAAGTTTGCTGATTCTGTCTCCACTTTTTGTTCTCTTCAGATGCTTTTGCTTGCTTGAGTAAATATATGAACCAGACATCTTTCTTACAGTGAAAGACATGCTGTTCTGATTGTCTTATTTATACTTGTCTCTATCACTAAGACCCTTGTTCCAATTAAATAGCTCAGTATATGGACTGTTTCTTAACTCTATAATATCGGTACTGTTACTGTGTTGCATTTATAACTTGGGAGAGTGAAGAGGTAAGAGAGAAAGAAAAGGGAGACGAAAGAACATGCAACTATAATACCAACCTCCTGCACTTACATGTGTGAATATCCGTTTTAAAATAATTCACATATTACATGTGTGAATATATATCAATTTTAAAATAATTTGCAAATATTGAAAAGTATATATTTTATATATTTTCAAAATAAAATATTATAAAAAATATATAAAATTTAATATAAATGAAAAAAAAATATAAAATAAAATTTAATTTTAATTAAATTTAATCCAAAAAATATAAATTAATTTTATTTCTTTAATTAAATAAAATATAAATTTAATAATTATTTTTATTTATTGTTAGTAACAAATATTTATGACCAGGTAGTATAATATCATATCCAATCCATTTACAAAACAGATATTAAAATATCTGTTATTTATAATTCATAAATAATAAATATTTAGATATATTAATTATATGTCGAAAATTTTATATCCATATATATATATATATATATATATATATATATACACACGTACTAATGAACTTTTTTTTTCAATCCTAATAATTTCCGTGATATCAACCAACCGTGTCTCGTGCAAGGAGGTAAAGAAAGAAAAAAATAAAGGCAAATGTCAATCATAGTTAAGAAATTCTAAAGTACTATGTATGAAGTTGTCTGTTAAAGTTACTCATTAATATAGTATTATCGCTTTTTTTAATACATTTACGTGAATTTCAATGGACATATCTTATTTTAATTTTCTTAATCAATGTTATTAGAGAGTACTTATTGAAATGACCCTTTCTTTATCATAATAAAGCAGTTGCGTTATGTTAGTAAATTGTTGAAGCTGACCTTTTGCGTGCTGCATTACTGGGCAAATTCATAAGATTAAAAATTACTAAAAACGCATCACACTCCAACAAATAAAGAATAGCAAAAAGCCTCATACCACTAATTAACTCTCTTTAAGATTTTCATATTAAACTTTCACAATATAAAGAAAGGATAATAATATTTTGACAACATTTTTTTGACAATATTTTAACACTATCTACGTGTCATTCTCTGATTGGTCTATATTAGTGTTTATGATTATTATTATTGATTGTGGAATAATTTTGGACCAATAACAGAATGACACGTAAACAGTGTTAAAATATTGTCAAAAAAATGTTGTGAAAGTATCGTTATCCTATCAAGAAAAACCGTTTTCAAAACTTTGTAAGTTGCTATTTCATCTGAACGCTTCAAGCATTTAAAGTTTCTTTCTTTCTCTTTCAGATAGCCTTCGTGTGTATTTTAATGAGTATATATATATATATATATATATATATATATATATATATGTATGATATTTTAAATGTTCTATATAAATCTTGGAGTCAAAGAGATTTGTTTATTTCATTATTTGGATACATTGTTAAAAAATAATTATTGACATTTTCTTAAATTCCCTTTCGAAATCCCGTCGCCAGATGTATCCTTCGGTTATGTTTTGATCAACTATTTTTAATAAGAATTTATACGAGAAAGAAATAAGAAAACAAAGAATGAAATGAATATTTTTTTTATAATCTATATGTATGCTGTTTAAATGAGTAGAAAGACTTTTTAAATGCAATGGAGACTTTACTTTGATTTAATTTAAAATATTTTACGTCAATAAATAACTTTTTATTAATAATTGAAATTTTAATTGATTAAACATAATCACGTTAATTAAAATTAGTCAAGATTTTATTTATTGATTAAGTTTTTTATTTAATGAGGAAATAAAAGAATAAACATAGAAATAGTATATTTTAATTGACACTGTATTTTGATTTAATTTACTTTAAATAATATAAAATTTCTCACTTTTAATTTTAATTGAGACTAAAACACCAACAATTAATTAAAATTTTACATTGATTAATTTGTAAATCTACAACAACAATTAATTTAACAATATCATTTAAATAACGAATGAAATCTATTTTAAAATATAAGCAGAAATGACCTCTTCTATATTATTTTTGTTTTTACAATATTTTATTTAATTGTTATTAATTTAATTTGTTACCAAAATCCCATAATACTATTAACCCATAATTTATATTAGCATGTCATAATCATTTGCATTTTAATTATTTTAGGTTCTTTTTTTTGTTAGCATGTTGTAAGAACTTGGAAATTTAACCCAAAAACCCACCTTTCAAATCTCATTAATTACTCCCAAAAACCCTGCTCAGACCATTTAAAACGCACTACCAAACTCTGCACACTGACGCTAGGTGTCAAGAATGGAACATTCTGAAGTCAGTAGTGGAAGACAGGTGTCCGTATGAGAGTGCACGTTCGTTTTGCCTTGGGAAGAAAAATGATTTTTCTGAAACACTTCTTCCCACTCTCTGCATGCGCCCTTCTTCCTCCTGAAAAACTGACTTTTCATTTTCCTCCTCCTTCTCTCTAGAAAACCTTCCCCTTCTCTCTACTGTAACTCACTCTTCTCTGCTCCGATCACTGTTCAGGCACCGTAGAAGTATTCCCGTCGTCTCGAGCTTCCACCTGAACCGATCGGTTTAGAGTTCTGAAACTGGTAAGTCCGTTTTCCTTCAACTGTTCGTCCTGGTGAACATGCACACCCAACTCTGGGTGCATGAGTTCTTAAGTTAAATATTGAACCCTTTTTCATCTGTCTTGATGTTGATTCAAAGAGTAGTAAGCGTTGCGGGTAGAAGGGATTGTAGTTGGAAAGTCAAGTTGCAAACTTAGGACGATCGTTCACATTAGAGGTAAGGGAAGCTTATTAATTTAATTCGTATGTTGTTGTATACTTGCTGAAAATGAATGCATGTTGCTGAACGATTGAATGTATGTATCCAGTATGAGTATGATGCATAATGGTTGATATGTATGAAGTGTATGAATGTGAAAATGAGTAATTATATGGAGAGTGAATTATTGATGTGGATGCTATAAAGTCTGAAAATGTATAATGTATGTGAAGTATAAAGTATGAACTGGTATGTGGAAAAACTTAAATTGAAGATAGTTACAAATTTGAATATGAACTTCTTACTATGATTATGTACGTTTGTCATCGAACGGTCCTCTACCGTTCGGTTATCTAGTAAATTGGTTAAAATGGAATTCTTTCATTTGGAAAGGACTCTGATCGAGAACGAGCGTCCTCGTGTGGAAATATTATCTTGGAGTGTTCGGCTCAGAATAGTCGTACCTTAAGCTTCGAAATAAAGTAATATATATATATATATATATCTTATACTTTAAGAATTGTAGCGCTCGGTCTCTTACACCTAGCATTCGTAATAAGTAGCGCTCGGTCCTACACCTAGCATATGTCATAACTAGTGTTTGGTCTTATACCGAATGATCGGATTCGTCTTTAAACATTATACGTGTGGAAATAGCGTACGTTCAAATTCAGTAAAATCCTCTTACCGCGTTCGGTCATAGACTGGCAGGCGGCCTCTAAAATAGAATTATTCTCGTGATGGTTCTGAAATCGTCTTGAGGTGGTTTTATCCATTGGATCCGGTTTAGAGTCTTTGTACTTAAATTATTCTTTGAGTATTGATCTAATCCTCCGAGAGTCAGTTCATTCAACTGATTCAATTGGTAAATGACGTTTGTCAAAAAGAATGTGTATTTGCAGTCGAATTTATTATGCTCTTGAACTAAGGTTTCTCCTTCTTTTCTTCACGTTCGTCCTCATTACAAGTAGGACTGAACGTTCGTTATTTTGTGGATTGGGATTGGAAGATTAAAATGAAAATAAAGTGAAATATTATACGTAATGAACAGTATATGAGATGAATAATTGATGGTGGATTTTGAACGAGCGTTCCAGGGAGGAACGACTCTATGTATTGAATATGGGAAGTTGTATAGTATGAACATGGTAAAGCTACTGGTGGCAGTTCATCCTGATGTTCCATGAGTGCTCGTCCTCACGTAGAGGAGGGTAGGTCATGTGTGGGAACGGTAGGAGGTCCTAGTCCTTAGGAGTACTTTGGACTGATAGGGCTAACCTCGGGTGGCAGCTGTTGAGTGTTTCCCAGTTACTACATCACCCGGGTGCACGAACGCCTGTAGATACACCGATTCATACAGTCCGGACAGTCTGTCTAATGAGAGTTTTTGGATGGTTATATGTGTTGAGATATTCTTGTATTGTTGGTATATTTAATTTGTATGTTGATGCATGAATTAAATTACGTAAGCTTACCCTGTGTTTTTCTTTGTGTTGTCTTGTCCTTGTACGTCTGTCCTGTCATTGCAATGATCATCCGTGTGGATGTGAGCAGAAGACGAGGCATTGCTTGAAGACGTTATTGAAGAGGAGAACTTGGTGGACGTCGAAGTTAAGGCCGAGCCTTAGGTTGTTTAGCTGATTTTAGAATTTTAGTGTTTTTTTGTAGTGGTCGTTCGGTAGTATAATTTTGTTATCCGTTCGATCCTGTCTTCTCTTCTTATTCAATTATATTGTAATCAACTACTTAGTTAATGCCGTTCGGCTTTTGAGCGTTGATGTTAGTGTAAGACTGTTTAATTATGAAATGTAATTAATTCTAATTTATGATTTTACTATATTTTGGGATGTTACACATGTCATAAGCATTTGCATTTTAATTATTTTAGGTCTTTTTTTCTTGGTAGATTTTTAGACATAATATCTTTAATATATTTTTGCATATTATTTATATTAACTAATTTTAATTGAATTGGGTTAGATTTTTTATTTTTATCTTTGTATTCTATTGTGAAAATTTAATTTCGTATTTATTGAAAATTTAATTAAGAGTTAATTTAATCTATCTCATTTGTTAACTACTAATGTTAATTTGATAGCATCAACAACAAAACCATTATCAGAAAATATGACTAATATTTTTAATCTTATTTTATTTCTTTCAGTAATTATTTATTTACTTATTTTGATTTTATTTGTTTAATATTTATATATATATATATATATATATATATATATAATTTAGTTTTTGTTTTGTAGTATTGAGTTATTTTAAAATTTTGATAATTTAGTATGTATTTTTTAGGATTGAGTTATTTAAAATTTTTTAGTAAGTGAATGGCGAGAGCTCTTTTGATAGTGAAATGAAAGAGGCGAAAGCAACAAGTGTAGATGAACTTCCTAAATCTGCAAACAGCACTTCATATGTGTGATGGGGCAACAATGAATGTAACAGTGAAAGAACAATGAATGGTGTAAAAAGAATAACAATAGATAATTTTGAAAATTTCACAGTACTCATTTTTTATGTAGGTTAGAGATCAAGTTTGATGAAGATTTTGTGAACCTGACTAAAAAATCTCCTTCAAAATTCATTTGTCAGAAATAAAATTTAATGAAGTTTTTTAATTAAAATTAAAAGAAATGATTGAAAATTTAACTCCTCATCAAATTGATAATTTTTGTAATAAAAATAAGTACATTTAAGGAAATAAAGTAGCATAGAATGTAGTTGGAGATGTTTTTTTTTTCGGAAAGTACATTGGGGAAAAATGTAGTTCTCTTATTATCTATTAGTTACTTTTAAAATTTTGTTTGTGTTTCGGTCGTAAGTTCGAATATTTCCATATAATATAACTTCACATTTTATTTCATATATATTTAGGTAAATCTATATTTCTTTTAGTCAAAATTATTTCTTGTAAACATTTTAAATAGTCTTAGACGATATATCCAAGACACTTCATATTTAAGTCATTAATTAATCTGAATGGTAAGTAAAGCAAAGTCTTAAATTCACAGTTTAGGATTAGTAAAACCCTAACTACGGTTCAATCCTAACACATTAATTACTAATTAACATTTACCATCAATCTTGATTTATAACCGTTCATTAAAAATGTTTCCTCGTAAAGGGGTCAATTCGGTCTCTACTTATATCCAGAAGCACGAATCTTTGTTCTATTTACCAGAATTCCATAAATTTAGGCATATGTGACCAATCATTCATTTTTTGTAGTCTTTTTCCCTCTATTCTACTTACATGACTAATACAATTTTTATTTATAAAATTTAAAATCATATTAACTACACCTCTATGGAAAGACTTTGTACATTAAATGTTTAAATAATTTACATTTATATGTATATTATATATATATATATATATAAAAAGTTTGTGAGAAAAACAACGAAAAAATAATATTAAAAAGAATAGTATAATGAGTAAAATTTTATTTGACATTGTCGGTAGTGTTTATTTTTGGATCAAGATATTTAAATAATTTTTTAACAATAAACTATGTGTTACTATTTTATTGGTACATATATTTTAAACAAATACATTTATGTAAGTAGTTGTAAAAAAACTGTAAAAAAGTATAGTTAAAAAAACTTTTTCTTTTATTATTTTCGAACTTTTGTGTAAGTTTCAAGGGTAAAAGAAAAGTAAAGTGGGTAAGATGAAAAGACATTGATACACGTCACACGTCAATTTCCCAGCTACCAACTCACTATTTTTCTTTCAGTTTCGTCCTTTTTTGAATTGGTTGTTGTATAAACAAAGAAAGAACTACAATTTCATCACCATCTTCCTTCCTCACAATCAAAGGTGGGTGAGAACTTCATGCATGTTAGTCTCTCAGTATTCCTCCATCATCAAGCACTTTTGTTAAATCTATGAAGTTGTGTGATTGTATTGTGTCTTATATATAGCTCCAGTATAAATGAACAATGCTTCTTAACGCGTGGAATTGTTTTTAGCATTTAGGTAGCTCTTACAAAAATGGAGGGTTCATGATCTTTCCAAGGTAATCAAAAGCTTCCCAAGAGAAAGAAGATGATAAATGATGAAGACACGATGAGCAAGCTCCCTGAACCTCTCATAAGTCGCATACTTTCATTTCTTCCAACTAAAGATGCAGTTCGTACAAGTGTCTTATCCAAGAAATGGTTTTTTCGCTGGACATTCATCACCAGGTTGGACTTTGACGACACTGAGTTCTACTCTTTCAAGAAGAAAACCAGTGGAAAGATGTAAGTTATTTTATTGAAAAATTTGAGAGAGTGAAACAGAGGAGTATAAAACTGCAGTGATTTTTTATTGAAGAGTGCTATTGTTTTTATAAAGCAAATAAATGAATGTAAATGCAGGAAAATGTTGGCCTCTATAACCACTAACATACTATTGCTCCTATTGTCTAAAAAATAGTAAACAAATCTACCTGTCAACATGACTTTTATTTTCCTAAAAAATAGTATAATATATTATTTTAATTTGTTAATTTCCAATACTCATCAATCAATACTCCTCCTTGACTTTGTAACTACAAACTCCAAGCTTTTGTCTCAAGAACTCAAATCTAGATTTTGGAAGTGCCTTGGTTAGGATATCAGCCACTTGATTTTCTGTTTTGCAGTAGACTAGTTTCACTTGTCCTTCTCTTTTGAACTTCTCTTAAAAAGAAAAGATTTATATTAAAATACTTTGTTTTGCCATGAAAAACTGGATTATTGGCAATTGAAATTGGAGCTTGATTATCCACAAAAATCTTTGTGCTATCTTCTTGTTCTATGTGTAAATCAGCCATGATTTTCCTTATCCAGATAGTTTGATTTACAGCAGCAACAACAACAACATACTCTGCTTCTGCTATTGATTGGGCTATAATTTCTTGCTTTTTGGAACACCATGAAAAAACTCCAGAACCAAGAGAGAAACAGTAACCAGAAGTGCTTCTCATATCATCAACACATCCTGCCCAATCACTGTCTTGATAACAAACTCACTGAATGCATGATATCTGGTCTGGTGGCAGTTAAATACATTAAGCATCCTATTAAGGATCTAAACAACTTTTCATCAACCTTTTTAGCTCCATCTTCTTTGCAAAACTTTTCTTTTTGGTTCATTGGAGTTGCAGCTGACTTACACTCTTCCATGTTGAACTTCATAAGTACTTCCTTTGCATACTTTTCTTGGCACACAAATATTTCATTTTTCTTTTGATGCACTTGCATACCAAGAAAAAATGTCATTTTTCCAAGGTCTGTCATTTCAAAGACATTTTCCATTTCTTCTTTAAACTTGTCAATCATCTCCTTACAATTTCCTATAACAAATAAGTCATCAACATAGAGAGATATCATAAGTATATCTTCATTCACCTTTTTAACATATAAGGTATACTCACTTAGACTTTTCACAAAGCCTAAGCTCATTAAATGTGCATCAATTCTACTATACCAAGACCTTGGTGCTTGTTTTAAACCGTATAATGCCTTTTTCAGTAGATAAACCTTGTCTTCTTGTCCTTGAAGAACAAAACCTTGTGGCTGTTCCACAAAAATTTCTTCCTCCAAATATCCATTCAAAAAAGCTGATTTTACATCCAATTGATGTATAAGACAGCCTTTTTGTGTAGCTAGTGCTAGCAACAAACTTATTGTGTCTAGCCTGGAAACTGGGGCAAATGTTTCAGAGAAATCTACCCCAAACATCTAAGCATATCCCTTGACAACAAGTCTTGCCTTGTACTTGTTCACAGAACCATCAGGATTGAACTTGGTTCTATAAACCCACTTTACTCCAATGGCCTTTTTATGACCAAGTCTGTTCACCAACTCCCAGGTATGATTTTTTTTCAATCATTTTAAGCTCCTCTTCCATAGCATTTATCCACCTCTTGTCAGTCGCAGCCTCTTCATATCCACTAGGTTCCATGACCGCAACATTACACCTTTGATAGATGTCAGAAAGCAATCTTGTTCCTCTGACAGGATTGTCATCCACATCTTCATTCTCCTCCTACAATCCAAGCTCATTGTTGCCTTTCCAGCTTAAACAATCAAATTGTTCAAGGTCTTTGTTGTCTTTCCAGTTCCAACAATCAAACTCCAAGAATTTCACATCCCTACTAACAATGACTTTGTTGTTGTGTGGGAGATAGATCCTGTAGGCCTTTGAAATCAAGCTATAGCCTACAAAAATTCCAGGTTCTGCTGTCTTGTCCAATTTGTATCTCTTAATATGAGGAATATAAGAGAAACACAAGTAACCAAATATCTTTAAATTAAAGAGCTCAGGTTTGTAACCGTACCATGCTTCAAAAGGTGTTCTTTGTTGTAAAGCTTTTGTTGGCAGTCTATTGAGTAAAAATACTACTGTATTTACAGCCTCTGCCCAGAATTTTTTAGGCAACTCTTTGTCATGAAGTAAGCACCTAGCCATCTCCATAATCGTCCGATTTTTCCTTTCTGCAGTGCCATTTTGTTGAGGTGAATAAAGGGTTGTGAGTTGGTGTTCTACACCTGTATCTTCACAAAACTTGTTAAATTTTTTCGAAGTATATTCAGTTCCATTGTCGGATCTAATGATCTGCATTTTACACTTGCTTTGATTTTTCACCAAAGTTTTAAACTTCCAAAAAATGTCAGCAACTTCATATTTAAACTTCATAAAATATATCCAACACATTCTTGTCATGTCATTAATGAAAATAATATAATACCTATTGTCATTCAATGATGGTGTGCTCATAGGACCTCCAACATCTGTATGTATCAATTGTAGATTTTGTATAGCCCTCCAAGTCTTGTTTTGTGGAAATGGAAGTCTTGTTTGCTTTCCATATTGACAAACACTGCATGTAGGAAATGCTTCTTCTATATTAGGTAAGCCTCTGACCATGTTATTCTTCTTCATGAATATTAGAGCATTGTGATGAAAATGGCTCAATCTTTTATGCCAACGTACTGTATTGTTGACCTCTTTGTGCATTGCAGCTTGTTCTTCACTCATGAAGTCCAAAGCAAAGCTTTTTCCTTTCATTCTAACTTTAAATACTTCCTTGCCTGCTGAATCTTTTATCATGCAATTTTTGTCTTCAAACAACACCTTATAACCTTTTTCAAGCAATTGAGGAACACTCAACAGGTTTTGGTTAATTTATGGAACATATAAAACATCTGAAATCAATTTCAAACCTGTTTGACCTTCAATTGCCACTGTTCCTTTGCCTTTTACTGCAATATATGCTCCATTACCTACTCTAACTTTAGAAAGTGCAGTTTTGTCAAGTTCTTTAAAGAGTTCTCGATCATAACTCATGTGGTTTGTGCAACCACTGTTTATTAGCCAACTTTCTGTGGAGCTATTGGTAGCGAAGCATGTAGCAACAAGCAATTGTTCCTCTTGTGGTTGATCCTCAGCAACCTTAAATTCTCCTCATTGTTGATGAAACTTGCAAATCTTTTCCATGTGTCCTAGTTGCCCACACTTATGACACGTTGCATCTGGTCTCCACTAACACCTTTTTTGTGGATGATTGGTTTTCTTACAATGAGGACAAGGTGGAAAAACCTGAGTATTATTACTCTTGTTATTGATCTTGTTAAATCTTCTAGGTCTGGTATCATTGTTATGCTTCTTCTTGTGTTTGTTGCCATTGCTCTAGAATTTTACTTGAAAAGCACCCTCCACAAATCCTTCTTTCCTCATAAGTCCTCTTTGCTCTTTGGCCTGTAAGGCATGCAACACCTCTGCCAAAGTGATCTTAGATAGATCCTTTGTGTTCTCCAAGGTAGCTATAGAAGCTTCATATCTTTCTGGTACTGATACAATAATTTTTTCAACAATTATTGAATCAGAAAAAGCGCTGCCCAACAATCTTACTTTGTTGGCAGTGCCAAGCAACGTATTTGAGAACTCTTTGATGGTGTCAGATTCTTTCATTCGTTGCAGTTCAAATTTGTTGGGATAAACTTAAATTTTAGAGTTTTATTAATAATTTTGTTTAAATCTTATTTTATTAGTTTTGGGTCTAGTAATATTTAGTTTGATTTGATAGAGATAAAATAGGAATGGGTAGTTATGATTTTCTGTTTATCTAGGTACAATATTATTTTATGATAGAATAAGCAGATTTTATTTTGAACATAGTTGATATTTTATTTTTATTCCTCGTAATATTGTAAGTGTTATGGCTATTTAAAGCCCTTCAATTATAATGAATAAGAAGACTCAATTTCAGGAAAATATTTGAGTGCGTATATTGTGAGATTTTCCTAACAATGGTATCAGAGCTTTATGCTCAGAGTACCGAGAGAGAGAAATTGAGAGAGAGAGAGAGAGGAGAGAGTCAAACACCGTGAGAGAAAAAGTGAGTGCTCGATTTTTTTTTGTGAGAGAGATGACAAAGGTGGTCAATGGGATGAGTGTGCCACAATTGTCGGAAAATACCAATTACGACAATTGGTCTTTGCAGATGAAGGTTCTTCTTGGATCCCAAGATGTATGGGACATAGTGGAGGACGAGTACAATGAACCCGCGGATGATGAGCATCAGACAGTGAACCAAATTGCTGCATTGAAAAAGACACGAGGGAAAGACAGATCGACTTTGTATTTTCTGTATAATGCATTTGATGAATCTGGATTCGAGAAAATAGCTAATGCAAAGTCAACAAAAGAAGCATGGGAAATTTTGAAGATGGCATACAAAGGAGATACCTGCGTGAAGCAGGTTCGAGTACAAGCTCTCAGAAGAGAGTTTGAACATATGGAGATTGATGAAAATGAGGGAGTTGTCGAGTTTATAACTCGAGTGCAAAAGATGGTCAATCAACTCGGAATGAACGGAGAAGAGGTTCCTCCTAACCGGGTTGCGGAAAAGATCTTGATAAATTTGACGGATGATTTTGAAAGTATCGTGGTCACTATTGAACAGACAAATGATTTGTCAACTCTCACTGTGGAGGAGTTAGTTGGGTCATTAAAAGCCCACAAATTGAGGAAGAAAAAGAAAAAGAGGGAACCCAACAATCAATTACTACAGGTACAGTTTGACTCGAATAAATCTCGGATTACTTAGAGCCGAGGTCCTGGTGGCAGAGGATGAGGTGGACGTGGCCGAGGTAATGATAATGAAGATCAAACCGATCAACAGAATTGGCATGACCGAGGACAAGGAAAAGGTCAAGGAGATCAGTCAAGAGTGGAGTGTTTTAAGTGTGGCAAGTACAGTCACTATGCAAACGAGTGTAGGTCAACAAAGTGCTACAACTGTGGCAAGTTTGGTCATATTGCAAAGTATTGCAAGACCGAGACAAAGGGGGGATGAATCTCGTTACTGAAGATGCAGAAGAAGATGTAGAAGAACTATTGCTGGCAAAGAGTTCGGATACGGTGGACATGGAAAATTCGGTCTCAATAGTGGATGAAGTGATCTCGGTAAAAGGTGCGACAAATGTGGAAAAGGAACTCAAACAAAAAGATGAAGAGATTCAACAGATAGGGAGGCTTCTGAATGAAGCTAATGAAATTATGAATAAACAGAGGGTTGTGCTTGAGAAGTTGAAGAAGACGACTCCTGAGAAGGAAGAGAAAGCATCTAGCGTTATTGAACTAGATAAAAATAGGGAAGAAGATGAAGAAGAGATAAAGGATGATGAGATTTCTACCAACTCGGTATGGTATCTAGATACTGGAGCAAGCAATCATATGTGTGGGAACAAGAACTTTTTTTATGAACTCACCAAGGTGGAGGCCAAATTTGTGTCTTTTGGAGATGACTCCAAGGTGGCCGTGAAAGGGCGTGGAACAATTCGGCATATTCAGATTAATGGACGAGTTGGAGAGATTAGGGATGTTTATTATGTTCCGGAGTTGAAGAGCAATATTTTAAGCATGGGTCAGATAATTGAAAAAGGTAATTCAATTTTTATGAAAAATCAAGTACTGTATTTAAAGGATAAGCATGGTCGTCTAACAATCCAGGTAAAAGCAAAGAAGAACCGGTTATATGAATTGGAGCTGAAAATCTTGGAGAGAAGATGCAAACCCAGAGTAGGATGATACACATGGAAAGTCGAACGAAGGAAGGAAGAATTTAAGTTTATGGGGGAGTTTGTTTGGATAAACTTATATTTTAGGGTTTTATTAATAATTTTGTTTAAATCTTATTTTATTAGTTTTGGGTCTAGTAATATTTAGTTTGATTTGATAGAGATAAAATAGGAATGGGTAGTTATGATTTTCTGTTTATCTAGGTACAATATTATTTTATGATAGAATAAGCAGATTTTATTTTGAAGATAGTTGATATTTTATTTTTATTGCTCGTAATATTGTAAGTGTTATGGCTATTTAAAGCCCTTCAATTATATTTGAGTGCGTATATTGTGAGATTTTTCCAACAAAATTCTCTCATTAAATTCAATACTTGCATGCTTCTAATTCTCTCATCTCCTGCATATTCTTCTTTCAAGTAATCCCAAATTGCTTTTGCTGTGTTGTGAGACATGATCCTGGTGAAAATTAGTTTTGAAACACCAGAAAATAAACATGTCTTTGCCTTTGCTTTCCTGGTTTTTTTTTCTTTGTAGTTTTTCATCTGGGTTATACTGGGGTTGTCGGGCAGCGGAGCAATATCGTAATCATCCTCCACTGCTTCCCAAAGATCCAAAGCCTCTAGGAAGTTCTGCATTTTTATGGCCCAGAGGTCATAGTTATCTCCATCAAAGATAGGAGAAGCAACTTGAGAGAAACTTGTTTCAACATTCATTTTTCAAGTGTCGTAAGATGCAACTCAGATACCAATTTGTAGGTTATTTTATTGAAAAATTTGAGAGAGTGAAAAAGAGGAGTATAAAACCGCATTGATCTTTTATTGAAGAGTGTTATTGTTTTTATAAAGCAAATAACTGAACATAAATGCACGAAAATGTTGGCCTCTATAACCACTAACATACTACTGCTCCTAGTGCCTAGAAAATAACAAACAAATATACCCGTCAACATGACTTTTATTTTCCTAAAATATAGCATAATATATTATTTTAATTTGTTAATTTCCAATAGTCATCTATCAACAAAAGATGTCCTTTCTCAACACTGAGTTCCACTCTTTCAAGAAGAAAGGTGAAAAAATGTCCTTTCTGAACTTTGTGTACAGGACACTCCTTCTTACCCAAACTTCAACTTTCAAAAGTTTCTCAATCTTTCTTGGTAACAAGTATGATATGTCTCTTCTCAACACTTGGATTTCCAACATCTTGGTCAGGAGTAGAAATCTTCGTGTTGAAACACATTCTAAAATGTCCTTTTCAGCCCTTGCATCTCATTCTCTTTTCGACTCCAAGTTACTAGAAGAAGTGGTGCTTAAGATGGATTCTTGTGCCATTAGGGTTCCTAAAATGTTTGCTAGATTTCGTAGCCTAAAACTACTGAAGTTGTCTGGAATCTTGTTCACTCTTCATTCTAGTTCAAAAGTCCTTACTCTTAGTTTCCCACTTCTCAAAGTGTTTGAAACCGTGAATTGCAGTTGGTTAAATGGAAATAGTCTAAATCTAATAGCTCCTCTACTTGAAAGGGTTGTCATAGTGGAAGACGCTGAGTCCATCTCCAATGAGACGTCTGTGCCCACAATTTATTTTTCTGGTTTTAGTCTGGAACAGTTCAGTTATTGTGGATTTGCTAATATATCATATTACTTTAAGCTCTTTGATTCATCTTATGCGCATAATGCTTCTGTTAATATAGTTGTGAACCAGTGTCCGACAAACAGAGATACCGAAACCGAGAGTCGCGCGTTTGTGCTTCTCAACGAATTCAGACAAATGAAATGTCTCAAATTTGAGGGTTGTGAGGTAAGCAAGCATCATTCACTAAACCTTTTTTTGGTGATAATGAAAAATGATACTTTCTTTTTTTTTTTCTTCGAAAAACTACAAAAATCCATTTACTTGTGTCAAATGAACATAAATATATGTTATGCTATCATGCTATTTTACTCTGACTGGAACAAGTGTTAAAAAATCTGCCATTTAAAACACCATTTCATAACCTTAGTCTGACGCATTTGATTAGAGACACTAGTAGCATGGATAAATTTGTTTATTCATTTGTTAACAACAAGTCTTATATTGAGGAATATGAAAAAAGTTTAGCATCATCTTCTGGTCAATTCTTCTTTGAAAGACTTTTCAGTAATGTCAGATTATCATAATACCTATTGGTTTTTCTTTTTGAAATATAGGTACTTGGGCAATCAAAAGTGGCTAAGCTACCTTCATAATTAAAACTCATCATTTGATCCAACTACATTTTTGTAACGCGCATTGTTGTTTGAATGCTTTAAAGGAAATTCCTGACTGTCTACCATGATTGATTTTTCACTTTCAAATGCATAACTTTTTTGAGAACGGTTGACAATATTTCCATCTATGTAATAAACCTCTGACAATTCCTCAAGGAATGAGAGGATTATGATTCATTGTCAAACACTTGAAATTGATCATTTAAGCTTTTGTAATTGAATTTACTTTTGGGAGGTATGTGTCGATTGAATGTACCTGACATATGCCCTCGTTTGGCCTTAGCCCAGGCCCTACTTGTCCCTACTTGATATTGAAATAGAAATATATTTTTAGAGCGTTTAAAAGATCTTTCTCATTGTCTTTTATTTATAATGAGAATACAAGAGTACATTAAATAACAAATGACTGTATTAAACACCTAAGTGCAAAATTAGGGACGATTAATAAATGATTTAGCAGTGTACATCTTAGACAAGAATATAATTCAAACTTCGCATTAAGCATTAACAACTTTAATGAATAAACAAATATTTGTTTAATGAACGACAATATAGCTAGAAACTAAGTAAGTATCTTTAGCTATTCTGATAATTCTAATGATATAGATCTTGACGAAGATGAATTGCATGACACACATAGGGAATTATTGTCAGAATCATAATAACTAAGTCTTGCTCATAAGAAATTAAAAAATTATTTTAAAAATTAAAATCAAAATTTTAAAATATGCTTGAAGAAAATGAAAATTTGAAAAATAAAAGAAAAATTTGTTAGTAGTGATGAATGTACATTTTGCATAAATTTGAAGAAATTACAAGAAACAACCAAAGGACGTAATAAAAGCTTTATAGAAAAGAAAAAGGTCGTTAAATATAGTTATGTTCTTAAATCTAAGAATAGAACTAAAAGAAAATGTGAGTTTGGGTACAAGATAGAACTACTTATCATAGGAATCCAAATGTTGTTACTTGTTTCTATTGCATGAAAAAGGGTCATACAAATAAACATAGAATAAAATATTATGATGTTCCAAATGGAATATATGCATGGATTCCTATTATAAAATAACTTGTCTCTAACTTCAAAGGACCCAAATAAGTATTTGTTTTGGAGACCAAAATATTATTTGTCTGTTTTGTAGATTATTTCAAAATTAAGGAAGAAGTTTTTAGGCGTGCTCCAAAACTTGGTAAAGTATGGATTGTCAAATTAAGGGAGAGTTTTTAACATGAAAGAAAAATTTGACAATTTTTTTTTATAAGTAAGGAGTAGTGATGATTCCTAAATTTCCTTGTACTGTTCTATGTTTAGCATTATGCCTCTTGTTTTCATTTAATACAAATTAATTTTGTTATTTATTTGTTTATGACTTATATTTAAGGGGAGTATTATCTTTAATGGAGTTCATTCCTACACAACTCTTTTTTATAATGATTATAAAGGGGGAAAATATATTGTTTAAAGTCTTTAAAATGTTTATCTCTTTTCTACTAATGTTTTTTCTTCTTTAAGTTGTGTATGAGTACAAATTATGAGTATAGGTTGTTACAAAAGGCTTTAAACCAAAGGAGTTTTTGATCATCATAAAAAATGGGGAGATTATTAGTAAAATCATGAAGCATAGAAGTTTTGATGATGCTCAAATCAAGTCTTAAGTACTCACTTTGCAAGAAGATCTTCATAAAAAACTTGTTTTATGTGTTAAAGCTTTTGTAATGAGTAGTTTTATGTATAGGGCTTTATATGTTGTTGATTCCATGTAACTTATGCTTTAAAATTCGTTTTTGAGTCAAAAAGATCTGCAATAATTGATTATCTACTTAAGATAATTGATTATCATAGAGAGGTTTTTAAAGGTTGCTAAACTCAATTTTGGCTCTAGTATAATCGATTACCAGAGTATGATAATCGATTATCCATAATCAATTATGACTTACCATAATCAATTATCAAAGCTAGCCGTTGGAGTTTTTGAGCATGTTTTTGGCCGTTGTGCATTCATTAAATGCATAATCGATTACCATAATTGCAAAATCGATTATCACGTGAGAAAAAGATGACAAATGGATTTTTGGAGGTGTCCTTGAGTGAGGTCTTTATAAAGATGTTTTAGACTTTCATTCTAACACACATATATTTTCTTAAATGTGAAAAGTGTGATTTAGGGTTTGTGTAACTATTGTGGTTTGGCTTTGAGAACTTAGTGTTGGCAAAAACGAGGACTTTTACTGGAAGTGTGATTGAGTGTTGTTGATATTATTGAGTGATGTCTATCATCCTTTGTGAAGGTTCAAAGAAAGTGTTCATTCTTCGTGAAACATTCGAAGGAGGTGTTCATTTCTTGTGGCCTTCAAGGGAAGTGAGTATCATCTCTTGGGACAACAAGAGAGGTTTTTCTAAATCTTAAACTTATTTTTCTGTGTGATTGTAATAGTTTATTGGTTTTATGATAATGGAAGTTAATCTCTATTTGGGATTAACATCTGGATGTAGGATCCTTGTGATCTAAACTAGTATAAAACTATTTGTGCAAATCTTTCTTTCCCTACACTCTTTATTGTTGTTGATATTATCTCTTAAGTAAGTTTAAAAAGAGAGTAGAAAAATTATTTTAAATCACAAGAAATCAATTCACCCCATCATCTTGTTTTTTGTCCAAACACGCTAACCACTCCACTGCACCGCTTTGACAAGATCGATGCTGAGACATAGTGTTGTGTCTTGAATCTCCTTCATTACCATCACGTTCGCCATTATTGAAGTGACAATGGTCTTACGGAGGCAAAGTATAAAGAGCAAAGAATTTGGTTTTTATGGTTCTCTCTAGTTTTCTGATTATATTTTTTGAATCAAAACTTCTATATTGGTTAAAGTTTTTAACTGGTATAAAAAATGTTCTCCAATATTACTTTCTGTTACCGTGCTACTTCTATACCAGTTATAGATCTAACCGGTATAGAAAAACACATTTCTATACTTTCTATTACAGTTTTGCTACTGCATCACTTTCGATACTTGTTCTAAGAGCAATCAATATAAAAGAGATTATCTTATTTATAATACTTCCACTGCATCACTTTCTATACCTGATAAATTCCAACCAGTATAAAAAGTGTATTTTATATTAGTGATCGTATATAAGTGTAACCACATAATATACTAAATAATTTCTTTACTATTTAAATTTTTTTAATAAATAAAAAGGCTTATTTTCTGTATACTTGAAATTAAATAGTGTTCTTGTAGAACTGAATGTACTCTGAAAAATCTCCTCTGTGCTACAAACTCTGCAATATGTGATACCCATCCTCCAAGCCTCCTTCGTCTTCTACAGGAAGGTGGGGGTGCTTACAAAAGATCATGTACCGTTCAAGTTAGTACTTTGTCAGAGATTCTAGTCAAATTTGAATTAATGCAAAAAGTGAAGTCAAACTACGATTAAAATAATATTTATATGCATATCTTATTTACAATGAAGCTGATTCCACTGTGCTATAGTTATATGAAGCTGATTCCACTGTGCTATAGTTATGGGGTTTTGATGTGCAGGTCCAATAGTTAGCTTACCCTTGGAAAGAGAAAATTAAATATAAAATAAGCATAATGTAATACAACAAATTTAATTGGAAAAATAAAAGAAACTATTAAAAAATTTAAAATTGCAAAGAGATTAGAGAAACTTGTGGTGAAGAAAATTAAATAAAAGATCATAAATAATAAAATGAAACAAATATAAGAATTAAAAGAAGAAATAACATCATGAAGTAGTTGAGTCTGTTTGAGAAATAATTAAATATAATATAAAATAACTAATGGAAGAAATTAAGAACAAGAATTACAGAACAGTTTAACAAAAATAAAGAACAACGCCAAGGAAATAGCAATATAAACATGGCATTAGGAAAATAAATGACGATAAATATAAATAAACATTAAATTAACTGAGAAGTTAGTGGAAATATAAGTTGTCAATCTAGACTCACCCTAATAAAGTTTAGCGCCAATTTAATGAGACGTAAAACATGTACAGAAGTTGCTTAAAAAAGTCCGTTTGCAATTGTTTTCCGACCATGCCTTTGGTGCTGAGATGAAACGGAGCTTGAAAGTGGAAACGGGATTTTAAATGTCAAATTTAGTAGTATTTTAACTATGTTTACAAGTATTAGGAATAAGTGATTATAGAAAAAAGGAAGAGTGATAGTAGCTTATGAAGAAGGACTTCTCAGTAGTTCGAGCAGGGAAACAGAAGAATGAAAATAGTAACTAGTTATTATAAGGTGATGATGTGTACTTGAAAAACAGAATGGATAAGATTTTTGTACTAAAATCCATTATAATATTCATTTCTTGATTTTATCTTATCCATGTGACCAATTTCATGGAACTTAATTGGTTGACTATAGAATATTTTTATTTTATTTTTTTCATAATCATTAGATGGTAAAATTAATTTTTAAATGATTAATCAGGAGAAATTAGATTACATATTTAGAATAGTTTTAATTTTATCAATTTATATACATTTTTATGAGTTTCCTGAAATATTTGTATGCATCATTTATAGTAACTATTTTCACAAAATAATTAATTAATTAGCTTTTAAATCCATTTTTTGAAAAAATTAATATAATTTTTGAAATTAAATGTGTTAAATCAAAATCATTTAATTGTAACTTTGTAAAAATATTTTAACTCTAAAATTGTCTATTTAACCGTTCACAATGATCATGTCTCATATATTATCAGGATAAAGACTTTAAAAAAATCCTATAATTATTATTAATTATTTAGGGTAACCTGTTTTCTTCCAATTCAGCTTTAAGATATATATTTAATCAACATAACAAGTTAAAAAATAATAATAGTTTCAGAAAAAATAAGTAATTATATTCTCTTATAAGAGAAAAATAAGTACATGTGCGTTGGTGAAATGATCAAAGTATTTTATATATAAGACTTAATTGCATATCTTACCACTTGTGGTTTATACTTTTGTAAATTTTATCACACCACTTTTTATTTTATCATCAAACTTTTTAGGTCTTATGTACCACTATATTAAATTTATAAATAAGTGATAATGCATCATGAAACCTTTTTAATTGTTTCATAAAATTTGGTATAACAAAATCACACTATTCTAATTTTTTTTAACACATTTTCTTGGTAACATATTATCTCTTCATTGAAAATATAATTGATTAGTAAAATACGTGAAAAATTGAAAATTTCGAAAATAAAATAAAAAATAGTAATTAAATAATAAATCATATAATTAAATCTATATATAATAAACATATATAGTGCAATCTATAACTAAGTGCTTCTATGCTACCTAAGACATGTCCCTGTCTTTGCATAAAAAGAAAATCCAACTTTACGTATTAATGAACTTAACCTATTAACTTAGTTTTTTACATGAGAGAAACTACCTTTTAAATTCAAAATTTAGTTTTTCAAAATTATGAATATTTTATTATATTTTTAACGACATATATGGAAATCATCTTATTTATATAGAAATCAATAATTTTACCATAATAATCCATATTTACTGTAGAGAACTTTTAACTTCCAATACATTTCTATTCAATTATGAACTTTTGTTAAGCATCCTACATATACTATTAGTAAAAAAGTAACTCTCCCTCCACAAGCTAGTTTATAAATAAAGTTAAGTTAAACCCAAAATGTAAATTTTAAAAACTCAAACAATCCAAATATAAATTGTAATTTAAAAATAATCTTCATGAATACTTTCTTTCACAATGTACTGATTTCTACCATATTAAATGGATTTTCAAATATGTCAGAAGTATATAATCTTATTGAGGAAAAAACTTCATATCCCAAAACCCTTCAAACAGAAACATTCAGAACCCATTAAAAGAAAAATATATATAAATACGTATACATGAATTTAATCATAAAAAAAATTATACCTCTACACACATAATTTTTTTCATTCATTTGATATTATTATTTTATTTTTTTATTCTTTTTTTAAATTACAAAAATTTACTTTTTAAAACCATTTTATCTTTTGTTAAGTGTATCGAATCAATGTTTCCTTCGTTCCTAACCATATCCACTATTAACCATATCCACTGTGTGTGTGGAGGAGCCAATGTTGACTAGTGTCATATTCAAATGGGAATTACTGAATGATCCTTGAAGTTTTGGACCATTGGGTGGTGAGACAGTTGTTTGTGAGCATGCTTATGGTTCAGTACACTGACTGCACTGAAATAAAGTCATAAATTGTAGATAGAAGTGAATTAGACCACAAACACATGATTGTGTTATGAGCTGGAGGGAGATTCCGTGTGTGGAAATTGAGCTGTAATTCACACTCTTCCTTCTGTTTCCCTCTATTTCCCTCTCATTGCACTCTCAAAAGCTCTATAAATCCAAACACTGCAACTTGCTTCTTTCACATTTCTTCTTCTTCTTCTTTTCTATTCACCTATAACACACCATTCTCTTAATGTGGACATGGAATTCAGCACCATCTTTTGTATATTTGTTTATTCTCCCTTCATGCTTCTCTTCAACTAGTTGCTCACTTCCATCACTTCCAAACACTAGGAATAGTTACTCCCTCCCGGTTGCATTGGTTGTTCTTACATTCGTGAAACCTTTCAAATGTGTTCCCTTTCTTTGCCACACAAATAAAAACCTTCATATCATTGCTTTCACTTCCAAATCTTTGCTAGTTACTTCATTTATCTTCATTTGCATGTTCATCGCTACCCGATTGTTTGCCAATTTTCTTTTTCATGATCATCACATAACTACTTGAGACATTGGATTGGAGGGTTTTTTTTTTTAGAATCCAAGTACGAGTTTAAGTCCCATTGAAAGAAATGAAAAAGTAGAGTACTATTCATCAATTCATTTCCTTAAAGTTTTGAGAAGAGAATGATGTCAATCTCTTGTATGGTTGGAATCAGATCTCATTAATATTGTGTTTTTCTAGTGTACTTTCTCTTTGTTAGACCCAACCGTTTTAGGAAAATGGTGCTGAACTGAAAATTTGACTTGTTACTTTGTGAGGAAGAAAGTGTTTGGGTCTTGAGAATACATTTGAAAGGTTTCTCCTATGTAAGGTCCACCTATGGAATCAGGAAGGAGAAACTGGTCCTGGTGTTTGCAGGGGAAAGACTAGAGCAGTTACTTGATTAGAATAATAAAGAGAAAAGGAACAAGCAAGCAAAACGTGGCGCTTAGTTCCATTTCAATATTTGATGTGAGTGGCTTGAAATAGGTGAATAGGGAAGAAGATGAAGCAAAATTGATGACCAGTGAAGAAAAAGCCAGCACAAGGCTCCATCCACTTCTACTTAATGGTATTAATCAGTTCAACTATCTTACTTTCATGACAATTTGATCATTTTTTTACTCACAATTATTCCTGCTTATTCTGTTTTTCTATTTTACTGTTATGAAACTAATTGCCCCTTGTCTAGTTCATACTTTGCATGATTTAGCTGCCTTTGCCCTGCAAGAACAGGTGAATAACCAATGTGAAAGAGCATTCCCATCTCTCTTCAGAGCTCCTTCTCAATATTATGTAGTGTGAAACATTTAACTTCATTGAAGTATTCAAGAAGTATACCAGCACCTTGCTCTGATTCATGCCATGCTTGTCATAACCAACATCTGAGTTAAGAGCTGAGGATGGAGATATATATATATATATATATATATATATATATATATATATATATATATATATATATATATATATATATAATTCAAATTCCTACTTAACTTTTATTTTGTATTTGGATGCATGATAGCCAAGAAAGTGTTATATTAAAATTAGGAAAAAGATAAGTATACCAGAGCCAAGAAGTTGTTATACAGAAAGAGGTTTAAGTGTTTATGTTATCTCAACCTTTGTAAACGGGAATAAGTTTAATAAGCAAATCAATTGTCCATTCATCATTTTTCTTTCAAGTCAGTGTTTTTATGTTTTACAATTTGTAATTGCATTATATTTTATGATAATGTATTTAAAGGGAAAAACTTTGAAGCCAAATATTTTTCTGTTATTTACACCTACCTAATTGATTAGCAGGTGCCTTTTGGTTAAAACCCGTTTTCCAACACACTTAAGCGCTTTATTATCGTAAAACAAGTTTATCTTTTATCCAACCCCGTATAAATATATTATTCAATACATCTTATAACAAATTGTTACAATTTTGGAGATCTATGAACAATTCACAGCATATAAATGGAATAAACCTCATTTTATTAATTTTATAAAGTTCTTAATTTCACAATCTTAATATAGTGTAAAAGTTATTTAAAGTTTATCTTAATTGTGATTTGAGTCTATGGGTCATTCTCTATTAAGTTTTTCTTAATTTCTAAACTCGATATTCTCGACATGAAAGAGAATGTTGGAAATCTCATAGTAGTTATTGGTAAAACCAATTTATAAGATAAATAATAATAAGATTGTCTAATGCTAGTATTTTAGATAATTTTTTTTCATATGATGATTTTCACTAAGTTAGTTTGAAGTTCTTGAGTGTTTCTAATAAACTCTTAAATTTCCTAATACTCTATGAGATAATTTCTTCTTGTTGTCTTGTTTTGTGTGTTCTTTGTTTGTTCATCAATAGTAGATGTATTTAGCAACTAGAGTTACACTCATTCTTCCATTATTTGTTGACTCATTTTAGCATGATGTTCACCATAAGCTAGTTTCATCAATCTCTATTTGTTATTGTTAACTAAGATTCTTGCAAGATATTGTTGGCTAAAAGAGTCATGATGCTTGATGATATTATAAAGCTTGAAGATTGATGAAGTGTGGAATCAATGTCTAAATTTGACTTAGGATAGATATCTTGTGTGTATCTTGCAATTATTTAATATATTAAAATTATGTTTAACAAGTTAAGTGGTTTGCATATATAGTATTGTGAATAACATGTTTAATCTACTTAATAACAATCAATAAGTTTATTTCACTTAAGTGAAATCAATTAATTGATAATTACTTTCAATAAGTTAAACATGTTAGTTTTCAAACTATATAACCTTTCCTTTTATGTGAGACTAAGTATTCTCTCAAAAATCATTCTGGAAATATGAAAAATCTTGTTCTCTCTAAAGAAGACCGTGTTGTTATTGTTCATGATCATTTTTCACAGGTTTGGAGCTATTATTGGTCATTGTTGGTGTGTCGAAGAAAGACCCTTGATTGGTTAGGGATTGTGTTTTGTGTATTCTTTTTGGTGTGAATCCAAGTCTGTAAGACGGTTTCTTATTGTGCGTTTAGTGTTTTTTATGTGATTCAAGAAACTTGTTTTGTGTGATTTGTGTTTACAAAAATTCAATTATAAGGATATTGTAATTTTTTATGTAAATGAAAGGTCAAGGTTAAGTTGTCTTGATCCATTGGATGTAATAGCTTCATTTGAATGAATCAATATAAATATTCATGTGTACTAATTTAGTTTTTTTGTATTTTATTGTTTCTAAGTAGCTTTTATCTATCAAATCTTATATAATAATAATAATATAATATATAATAATAATATTAAATACTAATAGTAATATTATATAATAATAATATATTAATTTTAAATACAAAAGATAAAACAATAATCTTATATTTTAACTTAATTTTTTTTTAAATATTTATGAAAAAATCTATCAAAGAATTTATAAAATTTATATTTCCCTATTTTACTATAACCTACATGTCTCTTCTCTATTTAAATTATTTATTAATTTTTTTAAATTCTATTATTTGAAATAATTTTTATCAAAAAATGTTATTTATAAATATTATTTTATATTAATATTATCATGGACAATTTAGTAATCTTTATTTTTTATTTACTAAAATATATTTTTAATTTATCAAATCGATCAAATTTTACACAAATTTTTCATAAATTTTACTTTTAAATTTAATCTCAATCACATCCAAATTCATTCAAAAAAACAACACAGTTTATTTTCAAATTCATTCACTCCTTCTCATTCAAATCATCGTCCAAATCTATTCAAGTGAACAAAACCTAAGAGTTTTCATTAGAAATAAAGATTTGCTCAACTAATTAAGAAATTGAACCTTCTCCTTCATTGCTTTTATATAATTTAAACAATTTGTAATCAACTGACAAAGTTTGAACCAAATCTTATGTGAATAAAACTGAATTCCTTTGTCGCTTTAGGAATCAAGAATTGATTTTGATACATGAGATTCCTATTGTATTATTATTGATAACTAACTATATACTACATTTGCCATACCAGATACTTTTTTTCTTCTTCGAAGAAACCAATAATTATTATCATATAATTATGATAAAAAAGAATCAACATTTAACATTAAACATTAAATGCACATGATAAATCATGAATATCTTTATCTCATATAAACCAGTTCCACTCCAGCTATCAGTTGTGCATCAGGAACCATTGACTTGAGAAAATTGTATCATGAGAGAGCTTGAACACTTTGGCAAAGAGAGTATCTGTTCCTTAACTCTCTCCATATCAATATCTGAATACTGCAGCCAAAAAGCAGTACAAATAGTCATTTTCTCCAAGACTGCTGCAATTGCCATCACAAATTTTGCCAGAAGAAGCTCATGATCATGCACATTAAACTCTTTGAACTGAAAAGCTTTGAAGCTAGACAGAAAGCACTGAGGCACTGAAGTAGAAACCAAAGCATCTTTATTGAAGTCAAATACCCCCTGAAACATTTTTTATGTTTAACGTGAGTAATCCACCATTTATAAACTAGAACATTTTAATTTCAGTGAACCAAAAGCAAGAGTTCAAAACTTACATTTTGTAAAACTAGAGTCTCAAGCCTAGGAGAATTGTGGAGTATGTTCAGCAGAGCTTCACCAGTAACTTCATTAAGTTGCAGATATGTCAATCTCCCAAAAGCTGGTAGAAGGGTGAAAATATCAGCAGCATTCACTAAAACCTGTATATGGCAAGGGAAAAATTGTTCAGCATCAAATTCTCGGACAAAGCATCCATTTTTATTCTTTCCTCTGTTTATAATGTAAGATTGACAAGGTTAGGAATATCATGATTCAAACTAGGTATAGAATCCTGGCAGGTAGACTTTGAGAATAAATTATGATATCACGTCACACATTTCCACAAGCAAAAACATGTTTAAATATATAAATGCACTAACAAATGAACTGTGTATAATATAATAAAATGGACATCTGATAAATTTTTAAGAATATATGCAAAAGGTTAGAAACTTGCACAGTGGTACAACATGTAGTGTTGTCTTGTCAGCTCACCTTAACTTAATTTTTTAAATTATCATGTCCCGTTGTATTTGACTATTGACGGTTGACAAAATTACCTCACAAGTATACCAATTTTGAAAGGAAAATAAATGTCAGTCATATCTTTTCAAATTTCCAATTACATGTGATGAAAAACAAAGCATACCTTGTACAACAGTAACTTTAAGCGTTCCACTTCACGGATCTGTGTAAGAAGTTTTTGTGATTGAGACCCAAGTTTTTCCATATTTTCTTTTCTGTCTTCATCAATGACAATCACTACAGAAGCAGTTTGAACTGATGATGGATTTGAAAGAATGATTTCCTTCTCAAGATCACCCTCGTAAGAGAAATCTGTCAGATGGGGAGAGAAAATCTTGATGGAAGATTTGCATGGTTCATTTGATAGAGAGGTCCACACTGATATGGAACACTTTTCAAGTAGAGGTGCTTGTATACAAAGATTCTGCTTAGTTGACCACTCACACCCTCTTGCTTCAAACAGTTTGAGAAGTGGGAAGCTAAGAATCAGATCTTTTGAATAGATGGGGGATTCACTCAGTAACTTGATCCCAGAAATGCTAAGAGTTTGAAGGTTTGGAAGACATGCAAAGGTTGGAACACTGAGACTGCATGTCATTTGAAGCGACAATTGCACAAGAGAGTTGCAACTAAAGAGAGAATGGGAAGGAAAGTGAACTTTATCAGCATACTGAATGTGAAGTTTCTGAACTCCTTTTTCCAATATAGAGGAGATCCATGCACCGACCATGGATGGTTCATAATGATAAGAAGTTAAACAAAGAGAGACACTTTGTGTGCTTAAATTGCCAAGGTGAAGAAGCATTTTGTTCACAAAATACTCATATTGTTCCTTTTGCATCTTCTTCCCAGAAAAAGGCACACCGTCATTGAACTCTAGATTGGTGATGGATGTCCAAACATCAATCCAACCTTTTGATAACACACTGGTACGCACTGCCTCCATTGTTGGAAGGAAAGACAAGATGTGGCCAAGAATGCTTTCATGTATTTCGCTTATTATGTCTCTTTCTTCAACCTTTGCTTGCCATCTAGTAAACTCTTTTGCTATACCCTCCATAATTGCAGCACTTGAATCCATCCTGGTACACAATTTGTAAAAATGTCAAGCATTCACATTGGAATAACACAAAATCCCCATGTATCATATACTATAGAGTCATAACATCAAGCATATGGAATGCAGCATTTCATTGGGGGACTAAAATGTTCAGTGCAAACTGAGAGAACTAGCAGTTAAAGGAAACAGAGAACACCGTCAAAAATTTTACCTGGGAAAAGAATGATTTTTGTAAAACCTTGAAGATGTTAGAAAGAATGAAGAATTGGATTGTCAATGGTTCTAGGAGGATACATTTGTGTTGTATTTATAGTGTGTTGTATAAAACAGAGTGGATAAGAATGAGAATGGCACGTACACAGATTCGATGAAAAAGGTGGGAAGAAAAAGTGGTATTTCATGTTACAGTCATTTTTTTTTATTAGTAACGATAACTTTAATCATCATCAAACGCTTTTACGTTCACACATAATACAAAAGTAAAATAATTATAAAAATATAAATATTTATATTTTTTCAAGAAAGAAAAAAAAAGTAAAAAACAAATAAGAATAATGTTAAATAAATATAAAAAATTTAGATACCTCAAAATAATAATTTTTCTAACATTATCTATATTTATATTCATTTTGATATATATTACAAAAATAAAATAGTTATAAAAACAAAATATTTTTTTATAAAATAAAAATGTATTCTTACAAATAAAAAAGAATATTATCAAATATTCGATATCTAAATAATGTAATTTAATTTTTTTAATATCAAATATTTAGAAAAAATATTATGATTGTGTACCTATTAAATTAGAGAACTAAATAAAATTATATGAAAATTAAAATATTTATTAAATTTGTAAACGTTAATAAAACAAATTTGATAAAATTTAAAAATATTTTTAAAAAAATAGTGAGTTAAAAAAATATTAGAAATTTAAACAATGTTTAGTTTTTAATTATAAGAGACTGTATTTCAAACAATTATCGAATTTTTAAATTACGAAGTTTTTAAATGATACTTGAAAACTAAATGTGATTTGTATTATCAAACAAATTAATATGAAAAATTAGATAATAAATCTTCCTTTCTCTTATCTTTTGCCATTACATATAATTGTACGACATTAATAAAAGAATGAGAGATTTGTGAAAGATATAGGAACAAAAAGGGTTAAAGTGCGGACCACAACATCACGACATGCCGAAATTCAAGGTCATGCACATTTATATGGTCAAGAAAGTTGGGGATTGTGAACTTTTAGTTATGCCAAATTGATTGTAAGAAATTAATTTAAAAATTTTGGACTTTTAGTTATGCCAAAATGCTCCATAATATTTTGCTAAGATATTCTTCATGATCACTATTTATGGTCAAAAATGGTGCCAAAATTATCAGAATCATGTAAAAAATATATTAAATGGGACGTCATTAAAAGGATACCATTTTTTAAAATTATAAGTTTATAACATGTTTATATTTTATTTTATTTTATATTAGGGTAGATTAATTTTATTTTTTATTTTATACTTTTTAAAATAAAAATGTGGGATGTGTACTTTAATATAAATATGTACTTATAACTTGTTAATAAATTCCAACTAAATATATCAAGATAATATCTAAATTGATCAAATTATTTTTAATATAATACCTACTAACATGTTTTACAAACTTACACTACAAAATTAATGTATCTTAGGAGTGGTTTATTTTTGGGGTTTTGAAAACCTCTATAAATTTTCGGCGGTTTTTGTTAAACCGCATATAAATTGATTTTTTTTAATAAAATATTTCCAAAGATTTAATAAGAAAACCTCCATTTTTTTGGTTTTCCTTATTTTTGCACCGCGTTCATAATTTAGGTTTTATCTTCTCCGAAATGAATGTGTCACGCTGTTAGGGTTAGTTTTCCCCAAAAAGAGTCCAGACTTCATCTTCTTCTCCTTCACTACCGGGAAGCATGGTGGCGACAGTACTAGTGCAGCCATCTCCACTTTCAACTCATTCTTCTTCGCTCGTCTAACAGAGAGCTACAATCTCTCTTCACCTCCATCCGTGACAAGTCTTGTCTTCATCATGTCCAACACCATCGCACCTCTTCATGGTCCGCCATCGCATCTCCTTCATCCACGGTTGCACCTTCGTCAAACGGTTGAAGTCGTCGTCGCCCAGACCTCCTTCATTGATGACAGTAGTTGCTTTTGACCTCACCATATATAAATTTTCAGTTTCACTTCGTTCATTGCCCCCAAATTTCACTCACGAACCCTAACTCGAGAACTTTTTTTCACTTTCCTGTTCCCTCTGCAATCCCTAATTTCTCTTCACCTTCGTCCTCGTCGGTTCCCGCAAGCCCCTCTATCTTTTCACGGTATGTGACATTTCTCTTTCAACTCTCAATTCCTTATCCAAATTCATTCATCCTCATTTTTTTAACGTAACATCACCGTTATCACATCACCCTTATAGTATTGAATATCTTTGCCTTTAATAAATATATGTTGAACAATATAATTTACTTTATATAATAACATTCAATTTTAGATTATATTAAGACCAGATTTATAAATTCAATTTGAACGTGGTTTATCATAATTCAATTTGAACACAAAAAAAATTATCTGAAAGCATTTCCGACGATTTTGGGTAAAACCTCTTAAAATAAGGATATTTCTTTCAAACCCAATTACTTTCGACGGATTTCTAGAAACCTCGATTAGTTCCAGCGAGTTTCCAAAAACCCCTGGAAATATAGACGATTCAGCACAACCCCAATTAGTTCCAAAGGTTCCAGGAAACTACCGATAATTTTGTGACCATGATTTTCTGCAATTGTAGGGAAACGTGTATTTTGGGGATTAAAATCCCCAATAATGCTAAAAAGAACTCCAGAAAAAATTACATATTTTTGTAATGTTATACCCTTCGAATCACACCACACACAAATCTTTTTATTTATCCGTTGTTCAATAAGAAGTTTTATTTGTTTGTGCAAACTTAAACATGTTTAATGAATTTGTTTCATGGAGTCAATTAAAAATATCTTAGTTAAGAGAATCTTCCTCTAACATATATTAAATATATAATGATTATAAAGAATGAACAGAGAATTTTAATTTTATTAATTTCTTATCAAAAGGTTTTTATTAAAAAATACTTTCTGGCAAAGTTTACCAACTTAAAAGGAATTCATTTGAAGAAAAAGATGTTGGAAGTCCTGTATTAAATATGAATAACATACAGGAGCAAAATAGTGTAAGTGGTATTATCATTAATGTTATAATAAGAGATTCAACTCAAATCTAAAATCAGTCTTTATACATATATAAATTTATTATTCTTTATTGATAAAAAGATTATAAAAACTCAAATTCATTTATATCTATAATATTAATTACTTTAACCTGAGTTGATATAGTAGTTAGACATCACCACTTACATTTTTGTGATAAACATGCATAGAATTGAATTCGATTTCCTCTATATACAAAATCTTATCCGATTAACTTTAGTTATAATATTGGGAACAGAAGTCTCTGCCTTAATGGTTAGAAGAAATCTACAATAGAGAATTAATGAATAAGTTATTCAAAGATTATAAATATATTTAATATGTAAAGCTTTTGTCATAATGAGGTAATGACAACGTCATATTTTTCTATTATAACAACTTTGTGTTAACATTACACTTTCAAATTTTTAGTTTGAAAAACAAATATTTATGTACACTTTTTATGGGTACCTATTTATTAAATTATTTTATTTTGTTAAATGAAACCATTTACTACATTTTTAGATCCGTTTTTCAATGAATTTTACTTGATTATATAACAAAAATTTTATAATGAGTTGAACTTCCATATTTTTTTTAAAAACCATTATGTACATTTATTAATTTTTATAAATGGTTTTTTTAACTTCAGAAAAATAAATTTTAAGTTATTTAATATGATTGAAATATATAAAAGTTAACTTAATTAGAAAAATATCGCTCCTAACTATTTCATGATCAAATAAAAAATATCTATTAAAAATGTTGACAAATGACAAAATGACGAAAATAATGATATTTTGATAATGATAAAAATACAAGAATCCAAACATGCAAAAAGATAAGATATTGAAAAAGATGTATTTTAGTATGTTTGAAAATAAAACTTTTGTAATAAGTATCTACGATTAAATGTTGTTAATTATCATATATATATATATATATATATATATATATATATATATATATATTAGCGTTGTCCTGTTAATGTATGACATCTTTTCTTTACATTTCATTTTTCATTACTTTTTTTATTTTTATATTTTAAATTTTTATGTTTTTTCATAATTTTATATATCCATATTTTTTAATTTTAAATTATATTTTGATAATTTGATTAACGGACTTCTTAAATTTTTATGTTTTCTTAAATTTTATACAAACGTGTAATTTTTTTATTTTGAGATTTTTTTTAATAATTTAATTAATGAATTAAAACTCTTTTTTTAATTTCTTTTACTCTTAATATTTTTTATGATGTTTTTAATGTCATATACAAATATTTTTTATTTTTTATTTTTTGGATAATTTTTATATTAAAATTATATATATGTAAAAATGATTTATCTAATATGTGTGTGTGTCTATATATATATATATATATATATATATATATATATATATATATATATATATATATATATTAAGAAAATATGATAATAATTTTTATTTTGAGATATTTTTCAATAATTAGATTAATAAACTAAGAGTTTCCAATAATATTTTAATATTTAAATTTTAATTCATTAATCAAATAGTTAAAAGTACTTGTAAAAAAATGTTTATCTAAAAAAAAGAGAAGACATTTTTAGTGTAAAAAAAAGGTGCTCCATACAAAAGTGTTAAAAAATGATAATATATATTCAGAACACAATTGCTATTTAAACATAAAATTTGTATTTTGAAAACATAATCTTGAAAAGCGTAGCTCAACGAATTTTGTAAATTGTTTAAAAGTTTATCTATTTCCATAAATTTGAATAAAAAAAAATACACTATCTCAGTAAAACTCCCCGTCTTGTTGTTGATGTTTCTCTATATCGTCATTTTCATTGCCATAAACTCTGTTGATAACGATAAGCATGTGCAAAAAAGACTCAAATTAAGAAATTAAAAAAAAAATTGTACAAAAAAGACCATGAATGCAAGGCAGCCACGAAACCCTAAGGAAACGATGAATTTGGACAACGTAGGAAAAGGAGCCTTGAATACACAGAACACCAACTACACATAAATTATTAATGAAATAATAAAAGCAAAAGCCACCACACGTTCATAATCAGTTCGACATGAAGACCGCAGCCCTGTCCTGCAATTTTACTAAACTTTTGCAGGATGACTGCTGCCCATTCCCATGGCCCATAATCACTTCTATATTTACTTTCAATAAAGCCAAAATATTTGTAGGAAAATAAATATATATATTACTTTGAAGTCATTAGGTCTTAGACAAAGGAAAATATTATTTTGTCGTTTTATTTTTCTTGTCTTCTGAGTTTTGCCAAATAATAATTATTATACAAATGGCTGAAGGTTGGTTTGATTTGATTCCCACAGTCTGACTATAGTAGAAAATTGTAAAGCTTTAATCAATTTTGGGACAGAGTATGTATGGGCATGACTACTTTATCATACAAGTGTCATCTAAAGTTTGATTCCTATACTTGCACATTAATGTTATCTTTGTAAATATCACGTGATTCGAGTTTATAATTTTATATTTTAATTGAAGAAAATGTATTGTTCATTTTTTTTATTGAATAGTTTTAAAAACGTAATGGAGGAAATTGGAGAGTGCAAAACACAAGAAATCGCCGTCGAAGAATGTTGCCCAAGGACACAAGAATAACTGCACCAAAACTCAACGGAAACGCATTTTAATCGATTCAAATGAAAGATAATGCATCAAAGAGTGATGTAATCGGAGTAAATTAATTTAAAACGGTGCAAAAGTGAGAAAACGAACCTGAAAAGCGTAACCCATAGAGAGAAAACGCGACAAAGATGATGAACAATGAGTACGCGTAACGACTGTCTCGCATTCACGGTGTTTTAATACCGACACTTAGAAGTCGGTTCCCTCATAATAGACGTCTAAAGGGCTTTAGAAGTCGGTCCCCCATAACAGACGTCTAAATGGAGTCAAAAAGTGACTTTTTAAATTTCAGGGTTATGTATTTAGATGTCGGTTCCCCCAATAACAGACGTCTAAAGGGCTTTAGAAGTCGGAGTGGCGGGATCAGACGTCTAAATGGAGTCAAAAAGTGACTTTTTAAATTTTTGGGTTGTGTATTTAGACGTCGGTTCCCCAATAACAGACGTCTAAATGGCTTTAGAAGTCGGTTTCCCCCATAACAAACTTCTAAATAGAATAAAAAAAATTATTAACTTTTTCGTTTAGTTTTGGCGTCTATTCGGGGGAGCCGACGTATATGAGTATTTAGACGTCGGGCCCCTCCATAGCCGACGTTTAAATAGTTGTTTTATTTACAAAAAATGTCACCGGTCACTTTTTACGTTGGATATTCGAGGGTAGACGTCTGAAGGGTGATGTTAAAGGTCTTTTCTGCCCTAGTGGTAATTTGATTACTGTATATGAATGAAAAAAATTATGTTTTAGGTTAATTAATGATTAATTTAAAAATTAAAATAAGATTCTTAAATTTTGTAAGGTGTCTTGTCTATCAGGAAATCCAAACTCTAAAATAAATAACATGAATAATGTAAGAACCTAAAAGATGGAGTATTAGAGTAGATAAGTGTATTAAAATAATGAGACCGAGTATTTTATTATAAAATAACCTTATAATATGAATAGAAATTTTTAAAGCTCGGTTCATTATCTAGATATATATCATTTCTCTAAAACACTGTTTCCTTTCTTTTCTCTACATTCTCTCTAAATTTTCTCATAATTGGAGTCTCTTATTGACGATTAGGAAATGCCTAGACGATCCTGGCGTCAAGGGTAACAATCTAGACTGATCAATTTCTTATTTTGGGTCGGTAAGTCGTTTTCCCCTTTTTCCCGTACGTTCTTGAACTTTGATCACGCAATTGTTTATACTGCATGTGTATAGTAGTTTCTCTCTTCAATTCTCAGCTCAGGTTCTAAGAGCTGTTTTCTATCACCAATCGGTGAATTTTAGGTTTCTGTTGAGTTTCCTTACGATGCAAGTTTCAGTCGGGGTTTCGTGAGCTGTGTAGAGCTAGAGTGAGGTAAGGGGAGCTGGATAATTATCTTTGTTTATTTAACTATATTGTGCATGTGTGAAGAGTATGTTAGTTATATATAATGAGCTAAATTGTTGACTTTGATTTTAGAATGAATGTGTTTACTATGGCTGTTATAAGTGTGTGTGAAGAAACTATAAATATGAACTTATTTGGATGATGATTTTGATGTTATAGACTAGATGAAATGTAAAATCTGTTATGAGATTGACTAATGAGAAATTTGAATGAAGTATATTGGTTTTAGGTAAGTTTTGAGGTAGTGGGGTAGTGAAATTATGAATTAGGAGTTGTAGGCTGTATTGGTAAGTTAGAATAGGTTAGATAGGTCAATTAGGACTTGCTTGAGTCCTTAAGTGGATGAAAGTATTGCCAAAAGTGGTAGAATGGGATTTGAGTCTCTAAGTTGATGAATTTGATGATTTGGAGTAGAAATTGTGTATAAAATGCCTTAGATTGATGGTAGGAAGGTTTAAAATCAATTAGTCAAATCTAATTATGTGTATAACATGAATTAGGATGGTTAGAAGTTGGTAAAAATAGTTAGAATTGGTAAAGGGTTCTGAGTTGCATAATTCTGCAAAATTTGGTGTTGTAGATTATGCAGACTTGCTGAGCGAATGGATTCGCACAACGAGTCACCCTAGCGAGATGCTCTCTGCCAGGGCATTTGCACAACGAATAGACACGTTGTGCGAATGGTTTGAGAGGCTTGCTCTTTGTCTGATGATCTGCATGGCGAATCAGGGTGCTATGCGCCTTTTGGGGTCTAGAACTACTGTTATTTTTATTCGAATAGCAAATAGGTGCGCTCTGCGAGTGTTTGGAGAGTCTGAGCCACTGCTTGGGGCTTTCATATAGTGATTTAGGACGTTATGCGAGGAGTTAGGGTCTGATACAATTAAGAGTTTATTCGCACAGCAAATTTAATCGTTGTGTGTATGGTTAGGAGGGATGAGTCTCGGATCATTAGTGCAAAAATAAGCTTTTAAGTCTGCTAAAAAAATATCAAACTTAAAAAATATGCGATAGCAATTTTGTAAATAAAAGATATTACTTTAAATCTCTGAATCTAATAACATACTTAAATTTATATTTAAAAAGTATGCAGTGACAATTTTGTAAACTAAAGAAAGTACAAGTCTGTTAAAACTTAAATTGTTTTAAGTGTGTTTAAAGAGAATGAGACTTAAATGTTACACTCTTTGAAATACTAAAGTAAAAAATTAAATTTATTTTTTTAATTTCTTTTACGTTTCAGAATCTAAACCCTTCCATTTCTCTCCTTCCCCATCTCTCACGCGGTTTCTCCCCTTCCCATCTCCACACCAATAATTCGCTTCTCAATCTCTCATCCAGTTGGCAACGACGACCTCTGGCGGTTCACCGGCAGCGATGCGTTGATGGAATAGTGCTAACCAACTTTCGTTTTCCAGCGTTGAAGGAATGGCTTTTGAAGTTGCGATTTTGGGATTAGGGTTTCTGATTTGGAGAATTTCGTGTGTTCTTTTTGGGGTTAGGGTTTCGAATTGGGGATTTGGGTTTCTAATTCTCGCTTTCGGGTTTCCCGTGGTGGTTGATGGTGGTTGCGCCGGTAGCATCAATGGAGGCACTGGTGAGTGCGGCCAGCGATCTGCAATGATTCATGTTTTTCTTACCTGCAAGCGGCAATTTATGAGCCTCTTCTCTCCTCTAGCCGGCGATGACCACTTGCGGCGATAGAGTAGCGGCGACAAACCAGCATTGCAATGGTCCTTTTTTTGTCTTATACATAAAGGAAATTAAGCAAATGGAATATCTTTTTAAAGGTATATAGATTTATATTTATGGTTTAATACCTATTTTGGTCTCTCTTTTCGTAGAGTCTGTTCAAAGTGGTCCTCCTTTTTTTCAAAAGTTCACTAACATCCTACTTCTCGCAAAAACGATGCACGTTAGTCCTTTTTGGTTACGATGTTAAAAAGACTAACGGCACAGCTGCCCAGCTGGCACAAAACTGATGAGTTGTACAGTTTTGGTTGAGGTGGCACTGTGAATTGCTGATTCATCCTAAAAGCAAAGGGATTCATGGTTGTTTTTCCCAAATTAAAAAGCAAAGTTAGGGTTGTTGGTGATTCGTGCTATATTTGTTCTCAAATCTAAAAGCAAAGGTTAAGGTTGTTGGAAATTCGTGCTACTGTTATGAAGGTGGACTAGTGATTGTCCGAGACCTTGACCTTTATTCCTATTGTGAGTCTTTCTTGCTGCCATTCCAAATCAAGTGTCATGTGGGATATGTCCCTTCTGGCCAAAGAGTTGTGGGTTTAAGCAAGCTATCTCGTGTGGCTGATGTATTTGCCAAACGACTGCAGGAGCCTCAGCGTCTAGCATATGAGGTTTGTTCCGCATTGTATCAGGGAATAAAGCCAGCAGGTGTTGCTCTTGTACTTCAGTATACACATATCCACTTTCTTGACATAGAATCAATCTTTCTTGAATCGAGTCACCAAGCATGGTTGAAGACCCTTGTTTTGTCAGGTTCTGGAATTTTTGATGACAGAAAGGCAGATGTGTGGTCTGAGTTGAGAACAATCCCCGCTCTTCGACAAACCACGAACTTGATTTCACCAATAATCAAAATCTGCACTCTTGGAAAGCTGATTGTTGAACCCTAAATCGCCCCGAAATCGCGAGTTGATTTGACCCCAATTGCTTTAGTTAATCCTAAAATTATTTTTAACACTATCTCTTAAATTAATTTAAATCATTTTAAATTATTTTAAATTATTTTAAATTATTTTATTTTAACACATAATGAAGTCACAGTGCCACCTCAACCAAAACTGTACAACTCATCAGTTTTGTGTCAGCTAGACAGCTGTGTCGTTAGTCTTTTTAACGCTGTAACCAAAAAGGACTAACGTGCATCGTTTTTGCGAGAAGTAGGATGTTAGTGAACTTTTGAAAAAAAGGAGGACCACTTTGAACAAACCCTACGAAAAGAGGGACCAAAATAGGTATTAAAACTATATTTATATATAATATGTTCTTGATGGCATGTAATTTATGTTTATGAGGATCTGAATCATTAAGATGAGAAATGAAGCTGTTTAAAAAAGCTATGTTTGGAAAACTATATTCTGAATAGGTTATCCATGAGATGCTGTGCAAAACATCTATCTCATTTGCGAACTTTAGACAGGCAAAGGTTGACCTCAACATCAATGGTTAGTTTAGTTATTCAGTGCCATATTTTTCAGTACTTTTAAAAGTATTTATTTGAATAAATTTATATTAATCTGAGTACTTTTAAAAGTATTTATTTGAATAAATTTATATTAAAAATTGAAACGTAATGTTAAAATGTACGGTTTCCAAATTTTTCACATATTTAATATATTTTATTTCAAGCTTAATTTATAATCATTTAATTAATCATTTAGTTTGAGTGATTTTGGGTTAATTTATTAGATAATTTGATTTTTTGTCATTTTAGGTTTTGGTTTAATGATTAAATAAATAAAATTAAAAAAATAGTAAATTTAAGCAGGTCACAATAAACTTAAATTCATTATCATTTTTTTTTATAATTGTACAAAGATCTAAGTTTGTTGTTTAACAACAGACTTAAAATTTACGTCTGTCGAAGACTTAAAAAGCCTGAAATAACAGACATAAAAAGCCTGTTTTGTAGTAGTGGATTCGCACAGCGAGTTGGGTGTTGTGCGAGAAACCTCTGGATTATGCGAATGTGCATGTCGTGCAAATGGTCTAGGTTTTAGTTCATCTTTTTCTTTCTTGTATTCACTGAACTTGAATGAATTGTAATACATTGTGAAGCTTGTCTGATATATGAAATATGATATATGATTATGAGTCATGTTCTAAGTAAAAGTATGTGAATCAAAGTGATGAATGTAAGTATTAATGTAGAATCTCTTGGTGAGATTTTAGGTTGTTTAATGAATGCAAGAGCTCAATCTTGGGGTTATTCTGAAACTCCAATGGTTTCATTCTCAAGTAGAGAGAATTGAACCATGTCATGAGGAGTAGCAGGAGGTCTTAGTCTTTGGGGCTTCCAATATGCCTCAAGGTCCGGAACAAACTAACCTCGTGAGTGTGGTAGGGTGAAATGCATATGCAATGACTTTGCAAAGCAGTAGAGGCCACCACGAGTGCACGACCCGCCATAACTCGACAATCATTCTAAGTCCGGACAAGTCAAGTCTAGAACATAACATGCTAGGATGTGTTTGATTTAGTTGCTTTGCTTGATTTATCTTGTGTATGTTATGTGTTATTAAATTGTATGTTTTCTTGTATATCTAGCTTACCATTCTGCTTGTGTTTGTATTTTGTATGTGTGGTGTTTTTCTTTTGCAATGATCATCCGTTGGATGTGAGTAGAGGGAGATGAGGTGTCTCTGGAGCAGGCTTTGGAGGGTGAGGATGTTGCTGTTTAGTTTAGTTAGGTTGTTTATTTCGGCGTATAGTTTTGGAATACTCGTCTGTATATAAAGTTTTAAATTCTACGGTTATTTTGGATGACAGTAAAGTTAATATTTTATTTAGTAGTCTATAACTCTTCTATTATATTATTTCTGTGACTACAATAATATGGTTTAAGGCTATATTTTGGGATGTTACAAATAAAATAATCTAATGTCTTGATTTAGGATGCTTAATATAATTATTAATGATGTTAATATAATTATATTTGATAATTCTAAAATGGAAAGTCCATGGATTGATCCTAACTTACAGGACTTGGAGATATTTGATCATGTAGACTTTTTTAATAAAAGATATTTTTGATCCTGTGAACTTTTTTGATCCAAACTTATATATGTGTGGATTAAGGTCAAATCCTATAATGTGAGCTTGTTTGACAGGTCTAAGTGTCACTTAAGGTTATTAACTTTTGTCTAAATATAATTGTTTTGTTGTTTTTCTTGTCAATTTAATATATATATATATATATATATATATATATATATATATATATATATATATATATATATATATATATTGTGTTGATATGAATTGTAGTGTAATAAAGAAATAGAAAAATTAATGATAACTATTTTTTAAAACCACGTAATAATTTGATTAATTCATAAGTAAATAATGTTTGTTTATTTTATATACTAATTGAAGTTATTAGTTTTTTTCTTCAGTGTTTCAACTATACTTAACAATTTGATTTTGAATACATGAACTATGTTATGAAATACTTGGATAACTTCTTTCATAGATTTCTACAACACATTGGACTAGATAATTTGTAATTTTGTTTTTTTATTTTAATTTCCAATGATTTTAAAATTTTCAATATTGACAATAATGATGCTATTTTAGTCTGTGTGTTCACATGAGATGATTATATTATTGAAGAAGAAAAGTGAAGACAAATTTGAGAGATGAGTGGTGTTTGTTTGAACAGATATACAAAGAAGGATTTACAAGAATTTGCAAGATATGTATCTTTTTTATCACTCACGAAGCTATTTGGATTTCAAGTGATTTGTTTTAAAAAATCAACTTTGTCCTCAAAATAAAGATGAAGAAGGCAGGTTGAATATTCGGTTCCTTTATACTCATATTCAGTTCAACTGAACCATAATCAATTCCAACTCAACACACAAATGAAAAAGGTGGCGTATTCGGTTCCTTTGTTTTGTGTATTTGGTTTCTTGATACACCAAATCTCTAATACGTATTAATCCATATGTTTAAGTGGAGAATGAGGCCTATTTATAATGAGTATATTACACAAAATCATATCCCAAGTGCTTCATGTTTCTTCTTCTTCTATTAATAATAATAATACAATTTTAAAATTAATTTTTATTTTTTTCTCTCCTTATAATAATTTTTAAAATTATATAATATTAACAATTATTATTTATATTACTTTTAATACTTTGTAATATTTAATTTCTTTCACAAACTTTACTTTTAAATTCATTCGCACTCATTAATATTATAATCTAAATTATTCTGCATTTAAAAAAACTAATATATATATATATATATATATATATATATATATATATATATATATATATATATATATATATATGGGTTTCTTAACGCGCGTACACTTGTTTTTCAATTGGTACATTTTAGCAATGTGTACCATTTTAGTAACCAAAAACCCTTATATATCATGGATTCTAATTTTTAAGGTTAATTATTTTAATAATTTTCATTCTCAAAACTAAAAAAAAACCAAACCCTTACTCAGTTCTCTCAATCCTTTCTCTTTCATCTTTTCCTCTCCAACCTTTTCTTTGTCATCCTTGTAGCCTCAATTGAAAAAATCAGAAACATTTGTTGTTAAACAATTTGCCTTTGTAAACCTTCAAGGTTCATTCAAGATCTCTTCAATTTCATCATCTTCACTAACCTCTCTAATTTTATCATCTGTATATGTTGAATCATCATCTCTAAAACAAACCTTCCAGGCCAATTACCAATTCCTTCGGATGTCATTATGCTTGTGAAAATTAGATAAAATTATATACCACAAAAATTATAAAATGAAAATTCATTATAAAATAATTTTTTGTAAAATTGTTTAACCGTCAGTGTTTCTTATTTTTTTTTTAGTTTGGACTACCATAGAATGACAGAGAAAATGTTGGAGTGAGAGAGATGAAAAAAAAAAGATTGAGAAAAGCGAGGGAGGTGAGCCAGAGTTTGCGGATTTTTTTTTTAGTTTTAAGAATAAAAATTATATATATATATATATATATATATATATGAACGAACGAGAAATTTATATATAATTCAAATTAAAACTTCATGATCTTATTTACAACGAGAATACTAAGAAAATTAGTCAGGTGTGAGACGAAATATAAATATTTTTTAAAATACAAATATGAAAACCCATCTAGATTTTACCCATTTCATTCATATTGAAAGCTAATGTAATTTATCGACGGAAATACATTTAATGACAGCAAGGTTGGAAGACTTTGGAAAAGAGAGTATCTGCTGCGTAACTCTCTCCATGTCAATATCGGAATACCGCAGCCAGAAAGCAGTACATATAGTCATCTGCTCCAGAACTTTTGCATTCGCCATCACGAATTTCGCCAGAAGAAGCTCAGCCTCATGCACATTAAATTCCTTAAACTCAAAAACTTTGAGGCTACACAGAAAGCACTGAGGCACTGATGCAAAAAGCACATCTTTATTTAACTCTGATACTCCCTGAAATGTTTTTTGCTGAAAATTTAGTCATCATTTTTTTATTATGTGTCTTCCAACAATTTGAAAAAGCTTACATTTTGTAGAACAAGTGTATTAAGAATTGGGGAACTGTGAAGAATGTTCAGCAGAGCTTCACCAGTAACCTCATTTAGCTGCAGATAAGTCAATCTCCCAAAAGCTGGTAGTTGGGAGAAAATATCTCTGGCATGAACCAAAACCTGTAAGACAAAGAAAATACTTTCAAACTTGTAGGTCAAATTTTTCATATCTTTTGGATAGATGTGTTAGCTAGATTATTAAAGTGCCATTAAAGTTTGGTAGCACATTTCACCACACAAGAAAACCCTAAGATGCAATTGTACTTTTGAGTTTTGTCTTTCTAAGAATTGTTTGCTTTTAATCTTTTCTTAACTTTAAACAGCATTACTTTTTACTTTTTCAGTGTTTTATATAACTTTTATAGAAAAACAAAAAATTGTTATAACAACAACTTCAAAAATTAAAAAAACTAACATTTTTTTTAAAGGTTATAATTAAAAAACTAACAAGTTTTTAACAGATTAAATATATTTATAGTTTATAGCAAAATTGATTTTTTTTTAAATAAAATATTTTAGTTTTTAAACTAAATAAAATTTTAATAGAAGAATTTTTTATATTTAATAGAAGAATTTTAAAGAATACAGTAAAAGCTTTAGAATTATTCTTAGAAGAAAATTACCTTAGAGCATGTATCTTTCACCAAATCTCCTTTACACCTTATTATTTTTCCATTTCACAAAATTTAATGCAAAAACTTCATATTGGTATTGTTGTAAAATCAAGTGTAGTATTTTCATTACTACATCCTGATTTCCTTTCTGGCAACTTTTCCTCTTTATGATAAAATTCCATCTATAAATTTGTAATTCAGCTAAAAAAATTCCTATTTAAAATCGGACACTAAATTAATCCCGTGTTCAATATGTTACTAAAAAATTTATTTTTCTTTCACCAATTTCCATAATATATATATATATATATATATATATATATATATATATATATATATATTACTAAATTAAACATTAAAGTCCTTTTTTCACTATTTTTTTATAAAGAAAAATTTAACTACTTAATAAACTATCGTAGTCAGATTAATCCTTTAAAAATTAAATTTAGTGACAAAATGTTTAAATATATAATATGGAGAATAAACAATTTAACAGCTAATTTAGAAAATATAAGTTTTTTTTTTAAATAATGTGATGATAAGAGTGCCTCTTTCTGTGGTTGGTATGCATTTCCAATCCCAATTACCGAAATTCAATGCGATTTTGAAAACTTCCTTATAAGTACGGGAGGTTTATTACAGTAAATACCGACAATTTTTTACGGTTTCCGAAAACTCCTTAGGGTGATTATACGCAAAATCGCGGAAAATTATTTATCAACGGAACTTTTTCAAGCAGTTTTCTCCCTCGCGAGAAATATATTATTTATTAGGAGTTAAAATCGTCGGTAATATGAAAAAAATCTAATAAAATTTCAGATTTTTTAGTTATATTTTTATTATTATATATGATCTTTGACATATAAATAATTATATTTATATTTCTTCTAAATATAAAAATTTATTTTTTATAAGCATTTTAGTTTTATAATGTATGTTAAATAAATGTAAATTTGTGTCATTAAATAAATTGATATTTTATTATAATATAATATTTTATTAAGAAAGGATAGTAAGTGTCAAATGATTGTTATATCTGAAAAGTTGTGTTACTCAACCACACTGTCAAAGTAGCTTTCTCAACCATGTTACTCGTAACAGGCAAATAACAATTCTACCTATCAATAGATAAATTTCCAATTCACATAACATGAAATGAAATCGTACCTTGTAAAACAGTAATTTCAATAGTTGCACTTCAAGGATTTGTGCAAGAAGTTTATGAGCTTGATATCCAACTTTTTTCACTCTGTCCTTTCTGTCTTCATCAACAACAATCACTACAGATGCACTACGAATTGATGATGAATTCAACAGAACGATATCCTGTTCAAGATCACCCTCATAAGAGAAATCTGTTAAACAGGGGGCGAAAACATTGACTGAAGATTTATAAGCTTCATCTGATAGGGATCTCCAAATTGCAATGTAAAACCTTTCAAGTAGGGGTGCTTCTATTCTAATGTTCTGCATAGTTTGCCACTCGCATCCTCTAGCTTCAAGCACTTGGAGAACTGGGAGGTTAAGAATTAGGTCTTCTGAATAAGTGGAAGATTCACCCACTAACTTGATCCCAGATATGTTAAGTATTTTCAGATTTGGAAGAGAAGCAAAAAAGGGAACACATAGAGTGCATTTCATTTGAAGCACCAATTGTACTAGAGAGCTGCAACTGAAGAGGGAATGAGAGGGAAAGAGGACTTCATAGGAATACTGAATATGAAGGTTTTTTATTCCCCTTTCAAAGATAGAGGAGATCCAAGCATTCACATGGCTAGAATCATATTGGTAAGATGTTAAACAAAGAGAGAAACTTTGGATTCTTGAATTAGCAAGAAGAAGAAGCACTCTGTTCACAAAACACTCAAAATTTTGTTTATGCATCTTTTTCTTCCCGACACAGTGGAAACAATCATTGAGCTGAAGGCCTATGATGGATGTCCAAACATGAATCCACCTTTTTGATAACAAACTAGTGTGAACTGCCTCCATTGATGGAAGGAAAGACAGAATGTGACCAAGAATACTGTCATGCAACTTGCTAATTATGTCTTCCCCAACAACCCCAGTTTTCTCGGTGGGAACCCCTTTTGCATTTTCATCATTCTGGGTTGCAATTATTGATTTCATGACTTTTGAATCACCTGCTGCATGAACACCGAAGGTGTCAAAGTTTCACAAATGCTCTAAGATGAATAATTAGAAAAGAAATGAAGCAAACTCATGTACGAATTTATCATAATTTCAAGCATCCTAATACAACATAAAGTGAATTAACAATTGAATTTCTAGGAGCTTACTGCAAAGTTTTTAACAATTGAAAGGAAAAATTTGAACATAAGAATCGACTAAGAGAAGTAGAAAATGCAATGAGAAGGATTGAGTCTCACCTTGATGGAGAAATGTTAGAATGGCAGAAAGTCTGGGTGAAATTCTGGGAACACTGAGAGTTTTATATTTGGGTAAGTGCAGCATAGACCACAATAAGCATCCACACCTCAGGAAAAAAAAGTAGTTGAGAAAAGAAAAGAAAAGTAGGAAAATGTAATTATAGGTTAACTCATCTTCGACTTAAAATAATTATAATAAAAAAATTATAAAAAAATGAATAAATTATTATTTATAAATTATGGGTTAACTCAACTTAAAAATGTTTAATCACATGCTGGTTGACCTTATTCCAATTTATTTTAAAATTTAAACATATTAAATGAGTTGGTATCTATTTGATTGAATTTGATCCAGTTTGAAAACTATTTAAATCAAGTTAACTCATAAGTTAAAATTCATTATAAAACTCATTATATCGTGTTTAGCTAAAAATAAAAAATATAAATAAATTATTATACATACAACTAAATTTATTTTAAAACTTAAATATGTTTTTTATTTTTTATGGACAAAATATTTAAGAAAATCCTTTTTACTAGAAATTTAAATAAAGCAAAAGAAAATTACAAGAATTTCATAAAAAAAAAAAACTGCAATTCCGTAAACTACCACAAAATATAATTTTCGCACCGATAAAAGTAAATAAATACAAGGCATTTTAAACTGTTTTCCATAGTCTTAAGCCACAAAATATCAATTTCAATGTAATATTCATTTCCTCTCATAAATTTTTTGGTAATAAATCCCAATTTTTTCAATAAAATATTTCTCTTTCTCTTCACCTTTTAAAACCATTATCATTTATTTTCAAAAAAAATTCTATATTACTCGTTCCGTTCCTTTTCTTAATCAAATTTAAGATATTTTTTTCAAAAGCTAAGAAATATAATAAATTTTATTACAAGATTTTCTATTTTATCTTTTTATTTACATCATGATATATGAAAATAAAATCCATAGAAAAATATTATCCTTAAAAACCAACGGAAAGACTAATAAATTATGTTTTTTTCAATAAATTTTGAAATCAACGTTTATGTGTTCATGTAAAAGCCACGTGAGCTGACAGAGTAATAAAGAGGTACATAATTTTCCACGCGTTAGAAAATAGATAGAAGCAGATGAACCCTCAAATTTTCAAAGATGTGTAAATTGGCTAACTAAATAGGCGTCCTGCGAGTTTTCAAAATCAAATGGATTAGTTAAACTTTTTTTCAAATTCAGATAGGATTATCACGATAGGATAAGGGTATAATTTAAAAGAAATTAAAATGCATTATTTTCCAATTATTTTGAATTTCAAATTATGTTATTTTTACATGTTTGATTTATACAAAGGTAATTTTAGTTTATTAATTTTTTATTTGAATTGAACATTTAATTTAAATATTATTTAATACTTCAAATTATGTTATTAATTTTTTATTGTGATTTGATGATTAGATTGATATGGTCATATAAATTGCAATTGTATTATTATTTGGTGATTAGATTGATAATATTGGTGTAAGAGTTATTATATATATAGCCATACAAATTGTTTTAAATTAGGGATATACAAATTAGTTTTGATTTGTTTGTATTAAATGGATTGATTTGCTGATGAAATAAACTTTAAAGTTAAGAATCATGCGACTAATTAATGTGTTATTTGTTTTTGTTCAAATATTGTAGTTTTTGACATGTGTTCACGTTTCTAGGTTCCTATATTCTTAAAAATTTCTTTTTAATATGAGCATATAATTATTTGTTTGCTTTAATATATTGCATGTTGAATATGTAATTATTTTTTTCTTGAATATATATTGTTGTGAATTAATCACAGTTTCTCGTTTGAGATTTAATACAAATATTATTTACTATCTTTAGATTTTTTTGAACAAATGTACTTTTTACAAATGAATAGTTTAGAAATATTGAATTTTGAATTGTCCGGTTGGACAGTTTAAGAAGAGTAATAACTTTTTCATAATTTATTAATATATATAAATTTTAATATACATGTTTTAAATTTCATGAAAAATTGCAGTTGTGTTTTGTATTGATCTTCGAGTGCATATTTGATTGTGAATTATAATCACTTTCATTTCGTTTAACCTGAAGATCAATGCGAAATGCTGGCAAAGCTTCGTGAAATTTTAGATATGTTGTTTAAAATTTATATGTTTAATAACTAAAAAAAATGAATCTTCTTCAATGGGATATGGTCACACCTTGAATATAGTAAGTTTTACATTAACATATTTATGATTAGGTTAACTTTGTACATTGGTTTGATTTATGCTTCTAAGTTAATTTATGATTATAATTCTATATACATTGAAATGATTTATGATTTATTATAATTTTCATTGAAAATATGCTTTTGGACTATTCTGGACAATTTTAAAATAGGTTTAATCAATTTTTAGGTTCCTGTTTATGTAAATCGTCTCAAATAGGTTCTTGTATTATTTTTGGTCACAATTAGGTCCTTATTCCTGTAAAGTTGAATCAATTGGAACCTTGCCTATAATTGGATTGGATGACGTTAAGATTTTTGTGTCGTGGCATGCTGATTGCGCAAATGTTAATCACGTGGCAAAGAAAGCTCACATTACGTGGATGTGTAATTTAGAAATTCAAAAGAATAAGATTTCATTAAATTCTTAAATTCGAAGATGAAAATCCTTAATTAAAAGGGGTGCTTGAGGTGATCGAGTTTGTTGTTGTGCGACGTGGGTGGGTGGGTGGTGAACATAGTTGTTGTTCTTCCAACAGGATGTCGAAGGACCAATCTTGCTATTCGTCGACATGCAATGTGTGGCGGAAGGAAAACCCTAATGCGTGTTCACTGATTTGCTATTGTGGACATAGATGTGTGTTGAGAACTACTAAAACTATGAAGAATCGAGACAAACACTTTTGAGGATGCTCTAAGTATAAGGTATGATACATTGAACCTATGTATTTTGTGGTATTGTTTCTAAGAAAAGGCCATTGTGGTTGATTGTTGTGTTTACATAATAGTATTGAAGACGCTGGTTGCATCTACTTCAAATGGTCCCGATAGATGATGCAAAAATCCTCTAACGAAACCTTAATTCTCTTGATTGAGAACTAATTTGATTGTAAAAATCCAAATTTCGAACGAGAACAACAAACCCACTCAAACCCTATTTTCCCTAATTTCGCACACTCAACAATCTCACCAAAAAATCTCTAACTTATCCCTAATACATTTTATTTTAATTTCGCACAATAAATAGAACATTGTCTTTTTATTCAATTTAACTTATTTAAATCTTAAAATAAATAAATTCCACCTAATGCGACCTCAATGTGCCACATGAGAAATAATTGCTTGGTCAGCATGCCACGAGACAAAAATTTTAATGCCACCCAGTCCAATTAACAACAAGGTTCCAAATGATATAATTTTATAAACAAGGACCTAATTGAGATAAAAAATAATACAATGACCTATTTGAGACGATTCTGCATAAACAAGGATCTCAAAAATGATTAAACCTTTTTGTATTTGGGGTTGTTGTAGAAACAAACCTGTCTTTATAAAAAATCAATAGAATACGCCTCAGTTGTGACCATAACTGAAGCAGAAAGCCCTCTACGACGTCGATTCTGGCCACAACTGAGGCAAAAAGGCTGACGAAAAAAAAAATAAAAAACACCTCTAATGCCTCAATTAAACCACAATCAAAGCAGAAAACCCCCTCTACTGCCTCGGTTATCTAGAAATCGGGGCAAAAACTCTGACGAAAAATAAAATAAAAAAATGACATCCCTCTAATGCTTCGGTTGCATTTGAACTGAGGAAAAAACCCACATCTTTTTGCCTCGCCTATATATGCTTCGGTTTGGGAACCACCGCTGTTGTCTCTTTTAACCTTTTTTTTGTCACCATTGCATTTGATCCGTTCATATATGTTTTTTCTCCCATGAAAAAGATGGTTTTTGTTATTTTATTTATAGTCGTGGTGACTATAAATAAGAGATTTACATTTTTTATCAATGAACTTTTTATCTATTGGATGTCAACAATACATTTCCTAATAGCGATTAATAAGATATTTACATTGAGCAATCTCCTAAATTTGTTGCTCATGGAAGTCTTTTGGATTGATATTTCATCTTTTATGTCGTATTCATAAATCATTAACAATTTGGTGTCACTTGAGTGCAAAAGTATATATTTTTTCTAAGTCTTTGTGCATTATATTAGTAACAAGCTTGATTTATATGATTTGTATGCACCAACTTACAAGGAGTGTTAGATATATTATATTTATATTTTATCTTTAGTTAGTTTGTTATGATTTCTTATTTGTATTTTAGATTTAATCTATATGTTTTCTACTATAAATAGAATAATATTTATTGTGTATATTCCACACAAAAAAAAAGATTAATTTTATATATAGTTTTCACTAAATATTGTAATTATTCTATTAATTAAATGTATATTTTAAAATTTTAAATCATTCAATTTTTACATATTAAATAATTTAGTTTGTTTTAAAAAATTGTTTTAAGATTAAAGTAATAATAATAATAATAATTAAATTTAACTCAACAAAACAAAAAAGATATATAACAAAAATATGCATTCAAGTTGAATCTGTATGGGTTTTGTGTATAATAGAAATTATATTAATGCGTTATGTGTAGTAAGGTGGCGTACACCACATAAACGACCGTCATTTCAATTTGGTTGTTGCACGTGAGTGGTTGTTCGCACATGCGCTACTTGTCGTGTAAAATGTAGACTGTAGCAACGTTAGGTTGGAACATAAATGGCGTGACCCTACAGTTGGATGACCTTAACTTCTCAGTTGACTTACACCCTTTCTTGTCATTATGTCAAAAGAAACAATTAAGAACCATTTTCCTTCTGGGACAAGCCTTCAAATCCTGTTTCTGGTATGCACAAAAAACTTGAAAAATATATACTGGAAACAAAAAAGTAAAGATGACAAATTACCGGTTTTTAACATAAAATAATAATTTTTTTAATATTTTTTCAATGATCACTTATTTATGAATTAGATAATATTTATGTAATAATACTATGGTACATCGAATAATCTCACATCAAGTGGTGTAGATTGTAACATTCCAAAAATACAGTGTCAAAACTATATAATAGGAACATCACAAATTAATAATATTACAAATCAGTCTTACAAAATAAAGAACGTACGCTTGTGGTCGAACAACCTTACAGAAAGACAAGAAAGTTAAAACCGTACAAAATAAGCAAACCCCGACCGAACGATTTACAAAAGGTCTATACCGTACGGTCAAACAAAAGAAAAGGGAAAAGATGATCGAACGATCATCTTACAACTAAACTAATATATTGACCAAACGGTTCTACTGTTCGGTCTTAACTTCTACCTCAACTAAATTTTCTTCTTCCAGTAGCTCGTCTCCTTCTGCTCACATCCGCATGGATGATCATTGCAACAGAAAGACAAACAATCGTACAAAACAAACAAGACAGGAAACATAGGGTAAGCTTATGTAATTCAATTCAATCATCAACATGTACTTCACACAATGCAATTAAACAAGATAATTTCATTCACTTTTACATGCAAAGCCTAATACTAGACTTTGACTGTCCGGACTGTATGAATTCTGTGTAGCTACGACGTTCATACACCCGGGTGATGTAGTAACTGGGATACCCTCAACAGCTGTCACCCGAGGTTAGTCTTATCTGTCCAAATTAACCATAAGGACTAGGACCTCCTGTCATTCCCACTCATGACTTACCCTTCTCTACGTGAGAACGAGTAATCACGGAATATCAGGATGAACCGCCAGCTTAGCATGCCCACATTCATACTTTACCAATTTCCAATATACATTCATGAGCTATTCCTTCCCGGAACGCTCGTTCATAATCCAATTCATTTTGTTTATATCATATTTCATCATCTTTCATTAATAAGACCTCAATGAGATCAATTTGAATAAACGTCTCTGAAGATACCAAATGTCGAACGTTAACTTCGACTCTAAACAAGACCGAACGCTTGGAGTGAGACCAAAGGTCTCCAGTTCCAAGCGGATCAAAACCGAGAGAGAGTGAATCATTAGTTTAAGAAAGGGAGTGATTAACATAATATTTCTCGAGAACGACTAGAACCAAACGTTTATATACTAAGTGAGCCAATTGGATGAACTGACTCACGAGTTAGACCGAACACCAACAAGCCTAGGCCGAGTACTAAAACTCTAGGCTGGAACCAATTTAGACAGACACTGAGGGACATCAAATAAGGGTACTTAACTGGATCCGGTGAATAAACCGAACGTCAATAAATATACTTAGCCTTTGAATGAGTTAAACATCAAGAACAATCAGAATGACAGTCAAAGACCGAGCACCGACAAGGGCGAACCCTATTGAGTTTTGACGAACGTTCTTATTATATACATATATATATATATATATATATATATATATATATATATATATATATATTTTACAAAAAGGAGAAAGAGTGTCTGGTGTAAGACTGAGCACTTACTCGGCACTAGCACTTGGTGTAAGACCAAGTACTACTAACTTATAGAGAAAATGCTTGATAAATATAATGGATACCATTTTTAGTAGTGTTTAAGAACAAACGAATTATACAAATACATATAGATATCCTTGGGTTTATAACCAATTACCAAGGGACGACTACCCTTGGCCGAACGCTCATGTACAAGTATTACAAAACAAAGACGCTCGTCCTCAACTAGGATTCTTCCCAAATGAAAGAATCCAATTCTAACCAAGTCCACTAGAAAAACCGAACGATCAAAGACTATTCAGTGACGAACGTACACTTTCATAGGGAATTACATACTTATCATTCTTTACACCAATTCATTTCCTCAACATCTATTTTCATACATTCATACAATCAAAACATATCAACAATCATACTTCATATTCATTCAGCAACTCAACAAACATGCATCCATTAAAACGAACGTAGAAACGAACATACAATCAAATTATATAAGCTTTCCTTACCTCTAACGTGACCGAACGTTCATAGAGACAGAGTACAGTTTCACCACTACAAGTTCTTCTACCCTTAACGCTCGACAATCCAAACTACATCAAGTGAAAACCCAACACTATCAGAACCACTCATTATGAGAAGGGTGATCAACACATGAAACTAGAACTTGGTTTGCATGTCTAGGAAAACGCACGACTGAGTGAAGAGAAGGTTTACAAACCGAACGGTTTAACTGGAAGCTCTTGACGCCAAAAGTGCTTCTGCGGTGCCTGAATGGTGATCGGAGAAAAGAAAGGGTGAGATTTTGTAGAGAGAAGGAAGAGTTTTTAGAGAGAAGGAGGAGATTTCATAAGGTTGAAGATGGCTGGTGCATGCAGAGAAGTGGCACGAAACTTAGAAAATTTCAGTTTTACTCTATCGTCAAAATGTTCGTCCAATCTGCGACACACACCTGTCTTCCACTTTCTGAATCTCAGACTTCCTTTACTTGACACCTGACGTCCGCTCAGAAGGTTTTGGGTGCGTTTTAAATGGATTCTGACATAGATCAATTATAAATAGTCAAATTTAATAAAAGTGATGATTCTATCGTATAAACCCTTTACGAAACAGCATTTATTTACCAAAATTATAAAAAGTTATGAAATTATTTTTTCCTCTTCTCAATTCATTTTTTTCCCAACTAAGATTGAGGCAGAAGCTATATTGTGATTAGGATACAAACCTAAGCTATACAAATATTACATAGTTGAAGCACCAAGTATCAAAGTGTCATGAACTCATACTCAAGTAGCAGTCACATAATGCATCACTTAGATCAATAAAAGAGAAAGGTTTTTGAGAAAATAAAATAAAACACCATGGGAGATTCCCTTTTGAAACCTTCCAAATGGAAACCTACACCATGCCGCTTTAGAAGGGAAGATCCAAATACAAGATACCATTGTGAAACTATGTAGATTTCTCTATGCTTAAAGTAAAAATAATAAACATTTTAAAAGTATATGCACATAGAAGATCAGTTAGCACTTAAATAGAAATTTCAGCACCAAAGCTTTCCTCCAACTATGGTCTTATCTTACAGATTTAGAGGATCGTTCTCTTTTACACCAAGCTAATGTTGAGACACTAGTGATTCATCTTTCACCAAACACATTTGAATGGCTGATAGAGAAATTGAACCCTCCTCACACTACCACCCAGGTCACTCTTTCCTCATCCACTTTATCAATTTCCTAGGCTACAAGACAACAAAAAAAAGTGCTAAATAATAAGATATCAGAAGTAATACCCTCTCTAATTTTTCTTTCAATTCGTGATCTTTTTTAAATGCACAATATTTTCATGAATCCAGATTTTCAGAAGGCAAGGGCTAGAAAGGTTCTATTTGTATATATTCTCTAGAAAATATAAAAGAGAACTATCAAATTCATTCTTTGGGACAATTCAAACAATGTTGAATATTGCTGGTGTTGCAGGACATAACATTGCTGCAGATGATGAGGTAAAAGAATTAATTGCAGTAGGTGTTTCAACAACAACAGATGAAGATGAACAATCACTGCTCCTGCTTAGCCGTTGGAAATGGTGGTTTTTAGTAGTAATCAACGTAGCTATACTCTTGATGGGTCAATCTGGTGCAGTCTTGCTAGGGAGATTCTACTTTGACCAAGGAGGAAAAAGCATATGGATGGCAACACTAGTACAATCTGTGGCTTTTCCAATCCTTTTCTTTCCACTTTTCTTCTTCCCTCACTCAGAAAACCTTTCTGTCACCACTGACCTCACCATAAACTCTTCTACTCACACTGTCATCATGGTTTACATCCTCTTGGGTACCCTATTAGCTGGAGATAACTTGATGTACACAATAGGGCTTCTATACCTTCCTGTATCTACTTACTCTCTTATCTGTGCATCTCAACTTGCTTTCAATGCCATATTTTCCTTCTTTATCAATGCTCAAAAACTCACCTTGTTAGTAATTAACACAGTGGTTTTTCTCACCATATCAGCTTCACTTCTAGCAGTTCATTCTGACTCCTCAGAGAATGAAACGATGAATGTTACCGGGAACAAGCACATGGTTGGTATTTCGTGCACTATCGGTGCATCAGCTGGGTATGCCCTTTTGCTGTGCCTGATGCAGGCATCATTTGAAAGGGTGTTGAAGAGGGAAACATTTTCTGTTGTCCTAGACATGCAGATTTGGACATCTTTTGTTGCTTCATGTGTTTGCATAGTGGGAATGTTTGCCAGTGGGGAATGGCAGGGTTTGAAGGATGAAATGAGGAGATTCAAAGCAGGAAGAGAGGTTTACATTCTGACCCTTGTTGGAACTGCTTTGGCTTGGCAGATTTGTTCTGTTGGAGTTGTGGGGTTGATCTATTTGGTGTCTTCGTTCTTCTCCAATGTTATGAGCATGCTGAGCTTACCACTTGTTCCTGTTGCTGCAGTTCTTCTATACCATGAACATATCGATGGTGTCAAGATTGCGGCCATTTTGTTGTCAATCTTCGGTTTCAGTTCTTATATTTACCAAAATTATTTGGACGATACCAAGTCCAAAGCACCAGCAGGAATTCATCATACTGCTACCCCAGAAATCTCCATTTCCTGATAGATGTTGAAGATGTTTAGTTTTCACTACAGCTTTTGGCAAGAAGAAATGAATTTTTGAAATTTCAAAGTTTGATATGTTTTCTATATCAAGGAATTGTTATGGAATATTTATATCGGTTTGGTGAGTTACTAAAATTCTAAGTGATCATCTTTAACGGAATAAAGTTAGAAACACTCAACTTGTGTGTATATCATTTTTAACTTTATTTTTCAATTAAAATTAGAATGGTATTCTAGAAATTAAGGATGACTATTTACAAATAAGAGAAATGTACTTCCAAAATGAATTGAAAACTTAGAATCATACGAAGGGAAACTGAAATTAGGAATTTACTTCTATTATGATACGTAAAGAACCAACCATGATAATAGAGTCTTATTATGATATGATAGGTCTTCTAAACCCTATCATAATATATTTTCATCGTAATATCATATAACATGTCTGTTTAAACGATTTTTATTTATTATAATATATGTAATTTTTATTATGAAGATATCACAATTATAACAGAATTTCTAAAGTACGTTATAATATTTATAATATTTTTTAGTTTTATTACAAAATTGTTATTAATCAATATATTATGATAGATGAATCTCAACTCTCATAACAAGCTCTCATGAAATTTTTTTTTTCACTAGTGAAAAACATAGGATAATGTTTACTTATAACTTTAAAGTTATCTGCATTATTGAAATGAAATGCATGGGTTATTTTTCAATTAATTGATAATTGACTTACAAAGTTTACATACAAGTTTTTCTATTTTCATAGGACTTAACTAAATTTTAAATATATCATAAATTATGTATTTTTATTTGAATGTTTATATAATAATTTTTTTATTAAATGTCTAAAATATGTTTTACTTTTGTTTAAGAATTATGGTGTTTAATTTTATCCTTAACATATTACTGTGACCACTTTTTTTGGTCTTCTTGTCTTTTCAACTCGATCAACCTTTTCTTTCTCTTTCAATTTGGCCGTTAAATCACTCTTACACTTTTACAAAAAGATAAATAAGAGTAACGCTATTTGATGATAAAATCAAATAACAGAAAGAAAAATACTTAATTAAAAATACAATATCCAAATTTTTGAGTTATTTAAAATTTAATTAAAATTTTAAAAATAATAATTTTATAATTAGAATAATATAAACAAAAAAATTGATGAATGATTATATGGTTAGATAAGACAACATATAGTTTTACACTATGGTAGAAAAAAGTTTTGATATTGGTTATTGTGGTTATTATATCTCGTTTTACCAATTGAGGTAAAAATGAAATTTTATTATTAATTGAGGCAGAAATATAGAAATATAAAGTATGTTTTCGTAATTGTAATTATCTCAATTGTTTTGTTATAATATTTGAAAAATTGAGTAAATTTTATCGTCTTGTTTGTGAAATTTTTTATTTAAATTAATTGTTCTTGACGTGGTACAAAATTAAATTATTTAAAAAAAATTTATTTTATAATATTTTATCGCCACGAGCACAGTAGCAACGCTGCGACCGTCGCTGGAGAGAAACACCACTATTGCGACACCAAAAATAGATCCTCCACGCCGTGAACCAGGACCGAACCAGATCGCATGACAGAGACCAGCCATTGAGACGAGAAATCGTCGCGTCTCCAGCGGCTACCGCTGCGCTTGCGAGAACTCCATCGCAGAAAAACCAGACCACACGGCGAGGCCAGTCCACTACCGTGACGGAGAATGCGAAGGGAGAAGAAGCTGTCGCGCTTCCACCACAACACTAGAAGTAAAAAGAAGAAGCTCGAAAAACAGTGGTGGCAGGATTAGGGTTCTAGGTTCGCGAAGAAGATGAGGCAGAAAGGGGATTTCAAATTTTTAGGGTATCTGGGTTGCCGATTTGGATTCAAAACCCACCAAGAAATAAAACAATGGGAAAATTTTCCAAATTGACATGAGAGGTCTGAGACACTAATTGACTTACTATTAGGAACAATCATGTCAATTTCCAAGGACAGAGTGAAGCCATCTTCGTTGCCCGATAGCTGGAAACTGCAAGAAATATTTGCTACTAGGGTTGTGCTTGGAAGTTACTTGGCACTTGGCACTGATGACTATCATATTTTTCTGGGCAATGGAAGAAACTGATTTCTTCCCTGTAAGAATTATTCAACTGAAATAAGTTCAAGACCTTTTCTTGGATCAAACAAATAACACCCCTTTGACTGTTCTTGCAGGAAAAATTCGGAGTTAGACACCTGACTCATGATGAAATGATGTCTGCTTTGTATTTGCAGGTTAGTATAGTCAGCCAGGCTCTGATATTTGTTACGCGTTCTCGAAGCTAGTCCTTTGTTGAACGCCCTGGAATGCTGTTAGTTATTGCTTTCGTTATTGCTCAGCTGGTAAGCATAGCAGTGTATGCTGACTGGAGCTTTGCAAAGGTGAAAGGAATTGGTTGGGGTTGGGCAGGAGTCATCTGGCTATACAGTATTGTCTTCTACTTTCCCCTTGACCTCATGAAGTTTGCCATCCGTTACATATTGAGTGGCAAGGCTTGGCTAAACCCCCTAGAAAACAAGGTATATATCTATTCGTATGTTAGCTTTCTTTGTGAAAGCTTTCATGGCATTGATTTGAATTGGTTGTTTCAAAATCTGTCAGACTGCCTTCGCAACCAAGAAAGACTATGGTAAAGAGGAGAGGGAAGCTCAGTAGGCTCATGCTCAGAGTAAATTTAGATAGAGTAAATTTTGATTAAATATAAAATTTGAATATTTTGTGTTTCGTCGGACGGTGGTGGTTGTTGGTGGTGGCTCCGGTGCAGCAGCGATGGGGGAGGACGTGGAGGAGGAGTGGAGGAGAAGATCTAGTTCCGGTCAGAAGTTTCTCACGTCTCTTTAAATGTTTGTTGGAATTGAGATTATAAAACACATCATTTACTAGATTAAATCACAGTGACATATCTTCTTAAAAATAATTATAACTCAGTACTGTTTGAGAATATTTAACTGATAGAGTAAAATTGTTTCAATTTTTCAAATATTATAATTTAATTGAGACAGTTATATTTATGAAGACTCATTTGAAATTCCTGTACAAATATAAGGATCAAGTTTAAATTTAACTAAATAATAAAAAATGAAAAAGAAGGTTCAGTCTTTAGAATAATCAATTATCATTTATTGATAATCAATTATTATAAAGAGAAAATAATTTTTGAAATAATTTCTAAAATAATCGATTAACACTAATCATAATAGATTATGAATAGATTATGAATGATAATTGAAAATAGATTCTTATTTTTTTTAGGTAAAGTCCTTTTTTTCGAATCAATATACAATTTTTTATACGAATTTCTCTGTCCTTTTCACTTTTATTGTAGTTATTTATAAGGAGTCAAATTTATTTATAAGAAAGGAAGTTTTTAAAAAGCATAGTTTTTAATAAGTATATCAATTCACTTTTCCTTTTTGGTTTTGTTTACCCCTTAATATTATAGTGGGAGATTCTAAAAGAAACTAATTTAGATACTAATTTACAAAATAATTATAATTTTTTATTTATAATAAAAAATAATTTAAATACTAATAAATTTAGTTTATAAAATAATATCTAAATTAACCAATGTTAGTTATTATTGTAGTATCTTAATTTGGTTGTTATTTAACAAATTTGTTACAGTGATTAACACTTGAACTCGAAGTGAGAAAATCAAATGAGAATCTTTTAAAATTAGTATATAATGTTTATTAAATAATCAAGCAGTAATATAAAATGATTTCACATACATTAAAAGTTAACAAATATCAAGTGATAAACAATTCTTAATATATAGAAGATTTTATAAAAGTTTAATAGTTATACGTTATTTTATCAAATTTTGTACACCGACAATGGATCAAATACTGTTGCATAATTGTTATAATAATTATTACATAATGAAGGAAGTTTCTTCTGTCATTTCCATAATTTTCTTCTTGCATTTCTATAATTTTACTTTTTCATTTACCTCTTTTAAATTGTAAAATTTGAAAGTTGTTTTTATTTTTAATTTTTAAATGGTATAATTTGAAAGTCAAAAATAACTTTCGAATTACTAATACGAAAGATATTTCTTTTAAAAAAATAGATTTCTGAATTGAATAATTCAGAAGTTAGAAATGAGTTCTGTATTATATAATTTAGGGTTAAATATATTTTTGTTTCTTTAATTTTCATTGAAAATTAGAATTAATTCTTCTTTGAAACTTTGAACTAATTTAGTTCTCAAACTTTAGAAATGTGTGAATTTAGTCCTTTTAATTAAATTTTGTTAACTTTATTTGATGTTTCAAACGCATTTCTCAATTAACATTGAAGCAAAAATATGTCAAACGGTGTAAACAATTCAAATGCTATCATGAAACATACTTAAAACATCAAATAAACCTAACAAAATTTAGCTAAAAGGACTAAATTCACACATTTCTAAAGTTTGGAGACTAAATTAGGTCAAAGTTTTGAAGAGGGACTAATTCCAATTTTCATTTAAAGTTAAGGGAACAAAAACATATTTAACCATATAATTTAGAAACAAATTATTTCTCTTGAAAAAACGTGTTATCAATAAATAACATTAGTATGAAAACTCCATAATAATAGAAAAATCACAATCCTTAATATTATGTAAAAAATTTACACAATCCATAGACAACTTCCACGTCTTTAGACTCCAAATACACTTAATTCTTTAAAGTAAAAATTTCACCTAAACTTCACAATACTCCATTTAAATAAGAAACTGTCATATAAATCTTAATCCATATAAAGTGATTTTTAAAAGTTTAATTTTGACTTAAACTCAGTGTAAGATTGTTATTATCTTAAAATATTAGGGTATATTCTATGAGATTTGATCCACGCTACCGACAGAAGTCTTCCTATTAGAAAAACACAGAAGCTTTTATTATGTATATTATTCATACACGCAAGAAAAAGTCCTAATAAAAGTGATAACAAAAGCTAGTGAAACTCTAGGAGGCTTATAAGCCAATAATTTTCAATGGTGATTTTTTCTTCCTTCTCCAATGATTTATTTCTGGTTGGCTTAGCGAATTCCCACCCACCCTCCAAATTTAATGGAAAACAAATGGTGAAGAAAAGGGTGACAGCATGGAATCTTTCACATGATCATTCAATGTTGCAAAACACTTTTACCATTTTTGTCGCAGACCCACCTTGCCTACTTTTCATTTGCTGTCCATTTCAACACACTCTTGTATTCTCAAGAAAACAAGGAACATTCTGTTAAGAAATGTTATGTCCAGACCAATAATATAAATTCTAAATATTATAAACCTAATTCAATCTCATAAAACTGATTTGTAAGATAAGATTTGCATCTGCTTATATACTATAAATTGATTTTATCTCTAATCAATACGAGACTTTCAACTCATTCTAACAGAAGAATCAAAGTAATATGGTTAGGGTATGAACAAATCATTGGCTTTTGGTCTAGAAAAACTTTCACTGTGAGCTACGCTAAAGGCATTGACTTTGCTGATGCCACAAAAGTCCAACATGGTTTTCACACAATGTTTTTTTCTTGGTTGAAAAGATTAGGGAGGAAAAATATTTGCCTTTGCCTAAAGAAGAAAAAGTCTCATAGTAAGAGAAAAGGTTTGCAGAAGTGCTAAAATTTATCTCACCTCACCTCAAATAGAAAAGTGATCACCAACATTAGTTGACATGAATGATAGTGACGTTTTTTTTTTACTATGTTATTCAGAGAATTATCTATTTTGTGTGTTCTAGTAATGATTATACCATAATCAATCCCTTGAGATTGTGTTCTCACACAATAATACATACAATTTTGACAGAGTTTATCCTCTTACCTATGCTTTCCATGAAAAATATATGCTAAATAGGTGTCATGACTCATCTCATCACAACCATCGAGCTCACAATATATTGTTTAGACAAGAGAGAACATAATGATGGACACACAAAATTAGGTGGGTTCTTCATGTGAAACTTTATAATCAGATATACCTTATTTTCAAAAGGGTGTTTGATACTTTTTATTTTTCCTCTTACCATCATCACATCATCTTCACTTTCATCTTCATCTTCAGTGATCTTCCTTTCTTGGTTAAATTTAGGCTCCACCATTCTAGGATGTAATATGGCTTGTGAGGAAATAACTCTGAACTTTCCTTGCTTGTTTCTCTCCTCTGAACATTCTGAACTGTTACAGTATACAACTCTGCGAAACTCTGGCTCGTCCAGTGTGTGAAGATGGAAGCTATGTTCATCTTCAGCAGCAGTCACAATACCAGAAATTGAAGATTTGAAGTGATTCTTCAAAGAAAACAGAATACTACAAAATATTACCCCAGAATTGCTGTGAGATTTCCTCCTCTATACACATGAGATTTGTTTCATTTACGAAAAAAATGCTAGTTCTGCATATTTTATGCTGCAACTTTTCAACTTGTTCTCATATGCCAAATTCTGCAAATTAGCAATGACAAATCCTGAACTAATCTTTGGCATTAATTGCCTATTCTGATTTTCTACATCCTCAGGTTCCTAAAATTTAATCAGAAGCTTATTGCATAAATGAGGAAGGCATTGATTATAGCCTGTTCCATAACCATATGCTTCATCGCTTTTGTGATATCCAAGATCGTTATTTCAGTTCTCCTCTACAAAAGATGGAGAAGAAAACAGATGATCCATGAAGAAGGTTATCCAGGTATGGAGGAAAAAGGGGATGTTTTCTGCTTTAGTTTTTGCAGACAAAAATCTGAATTGATTGCATAATACAGGAGGAAAGATAGTTATATTTAGGTCCTCAGTGCTTAAATCTCTCACAGCTGATGCGATCTTAAAGAAGACTCAGAAACTGAACAACAAGGACATCATTGGATCAGGTGGTTATGGTGTGGTCTATGGACTAAAACTAGATGAATCCACAGCCTTGGCAGTAAAAAGACTAAACCGTGGAACTGCAGAAAGAGATAAAGGCTTTGAGAGAGAGTTGCAAGCAATGGCAGACATAAAACACCGCAACATTGTGACCCTTCATGGATATTACACTGCACAACACTACAATCTTCTCATATATGAGCTAATGCCCAATGGAAGTTTGGACTCCTTTTTGCATGGTACGCATTTGTTTCTTTCTAACACTATACTTAGACATTAGGTAGAAGTCAAATAGAAGGAATTTATGGAATGAACAATTTTTTATGCATTATAGATTTTACTATTGACTCTCTTTTATTCTCATATTTTCTCTAACAGTATTCTTAGTTAAAATTCAAGACTAGGATGGAATGGTTTAGCTCATCTGTTACTAACTAGTATTGGGAATCCAAGTATGAGTCTAAGTCTCACATTAGATAGAAATGAGAAAGTAGAAGATAAAAAATCCATCAACTTATTGTTTTAAAGTTTTGGATAGAGAGTGGTGTCAATTCTTATATGGTTGGACTCATATCTCATTGATGTTTGTATCTCTCCGGTGAACCTTTTCCTCGATAGACCCAACAAGTAGTATATCACGATTGAGGAAGCACAAGTCTCTTATGTTGTTTTATGATTTTGGAATGTTGTGATAATTGAGCATAGTTTTCTAATTGCAAAGTCCAAAGTAATGCAGGAAGATGGAGAGACAGGAAGGTTTTGGATTGGCCAACCAGATATAGAATAGCTGCAGGTGCAGCTAGAGGAATATCATATCTTCATCATGATTGCATCCCTCACATTATCCACAGAGACATCAAGTCAAGTAACATATTGTTGGATGAAAATATGGATGCTCGAGTTTCTGATTTTGGATTAGCCACTTTGATGCAACCAAATAAAACTCATGTCTCAACATTTGTGGCCGGAACTTTTGGATACTTGGCACCTGGTATAGACTGAAGCAAGCCAAACATAGTTTTTACATTTTAAACTACCTGTGTTTCAAATTCATTATGTTTTTTTTTACCTGCTTGATTATTGTTTGCATGCAGAATATTTTGATACTGGAAGAGCAACACTCAAAGGGGATGTTTACAGCTTTGGAGTTGTTTTACTGGAGCTTTTAACTGGGAAGAAACCCAGTGATGAAGCATTTATGGAAGAGGGAACAATGCTTGTCACATGGGTAAGAAAAAAATTCTTATATATTTCCTTCTATGAATTTATTCATCAAACTATATAGCTCTTAATTTTTTAATTAAGTATCATATTTACTTTTAGCTCTATCATTGTGAAACTAGTATCAGGGTAAAGCATATTTTCCCATTTAAATTTGAAAACAAGAAATTATGTGCATTAAGAAATGAACATTAAGTCTAACTCAATTCCACACAACAAGCATGTAAAGTAAGCTTTGCCTCCACTTATATACTTTAAATTGATTTTATTTTTAGTTGACGTAGAATTTCCAACAATGTGAAGATTAAAATCACAAAAAAATTATAAGAAAATTGGAGCTTTGTTTGAAGCATTGGCCTTGAGTATGAATTGCATTAATCTATCGTAAAGTTGAAATCATAAATATATAAAGGTGATAGCATTATCTATTGTGTAACTGTAACTGAAAGAACAACATAAATAACATATAATCCATTTTACTTGCTTTTATTCATACCTTTATTACCAAGGACTTATAAAACACATTCTATTAAATATTAAAAGGGGATGTAATTCTTATGTTAGCTACCAAGTTTAATTAGAAGAGTAATTTGAAGATCATATTAAATTCAACCCAATTTTGGAATGAGTACTTACTTTCGAGAAAATCATTATTATTATTGAAACAGGTGAAGGCTGTTGTTCGACAGAAGAAGGAGGAGTTCGCCCTTGATAGTAGCTTAGGAACTTGTTCAATGGAAGAGGTAAATAAGGTGTTCAGCATTGCAATGATGTGTCTTGAACCAGATCCTTTGAATAGGCCAACCATGGCTGATGTTGTCAAAATGCTTGACAAAACAGAAGTAGATAAGCTTGTTACAGAATCCTGATTTTTATATTAAAACCATCTGAACTGTGGTGTTTCTGGAAGACCATCTTACAGGCGGTGGTGGTGCTAGACTACATGTTAGATGTTGCTTGGGAGTGTCATGCTCAAGAGAGAGAGGGAATGGAGGAACATAAAAGAAAATGTATAGGAAAGTATTGAATTTTGATAGAAAAAAAATTGATGTAACCATTACTAAGAAGTGTATTTTATGTCTAACTCAACTCTACAAAATCGACTTATAAGATAAAGGTTGCATCTACTTGTATACTATAAATTAATTTTATCTCTTATCAACGTGAAATTTCCAATAATCATACGATATAAATAGGGCCAGCTGCTGCCTGTCAACTTCAACAAAATTGTTGTAATTATTCATGGATCTAATGATTTTAATATTCAGCGTGATATGATTAAATTTCAATCCACCAAGTTGAGTGTGTGAGGACTAAGACCAAGTAGAAGATATAACTTTGGTGAGAGAAGAAAATGTATGATGAAGTGTTTCCTAGGAAAAATAGTATATCAGAATTGATTTAAAGAGTATATAGTAATGGCAAAACAATTTATTTTAAAAGACTAGAGATAACCACCGGAACTAAGTAACAGCTTCCATGTGTACACTACTAGACATACATCAGTAGAACATGAAGCATACTTACTCAGACATCAGTAGAATATGGGTTACAGCAATAATTTAAGGATTGATGCATGGAACTTTCTCAATAGACACAAAACTTTTCTATTTGAGTACTTTTGACAAGCCTTCAGCCACTGAAGATTTCAAGGAGTGAGAAACAGGATTATCTCCAAGGAATACATTAAAAAGGGCAGAAGCCACATTTGCAGATTCAATTGTAGCATCTACAGTAGATGGAAACCCGTTTGGGGAGACAGAAACCTGAAATATCAATGGACTTAGTAAGAACATTTTAGACAGAAAAGGTAAATGAAGAAAAAAAAAGGTTAAATCTGTTTTTTAGTTCTTAAACTTTGATGCGAAATTGAAATTCATTGATGTCCCAAACTTTAATACATCTTGATTCTCAAACTTTAAAAATGAATAAATATAATTCTTTTAACCTAATAATATTTTTTTTATGTGCTAAACCGTGTTTCAAGTTGGTATTTAAGCTTGAATGTGTCAAATGGTTTGAAATGTCATTTAACACTTAAAAGAAAGTTGATGCAGTTGAATTAAAAGGACTATATCTATTCAATTTTAAAGTTTGGGGAACAAAATTTATCAAAGTTTGGGATATAGATAAATTCTAATTTCACGTATAAGTTTAAAAACTAAAAACATATTTAACCTAAAAAAATAATAGATAATTTGTTTGAAGAATATGTCACAAGAAAAATATGAAAGTAGGATTACAAGCAATTTGGTGGGATTCAACCAAGTCAGAAGTATGAAAGTTCCTTTCTTAAGAGGGCGATCTAGAAAGACACCACGGAAAGTGGTCAAAGCAGTTTCATCTACAGATGTGGATGCTGGAATTCTTGGAGCTATGGCATCACTTAATGCATCCCAAAATGTTTGACCATCAACATCTCTCACAAGAATAATTTGCAATGATTTCTCAAAGGAAGCTGCAATCATATAAAGGCATGTATTATGGACTTATTCACTGTATGACTCAGCATTGCAGAAACAAATAAATGATTATGAAGTTATTTACATTGGAAAATGGTCTGGAACAAGGAAGAATTCCCCTGAATAGCATCTTTTGATAGCCCTTTCCAAGCATTCAATTCAGGAGTAATAGATTGATCTAGATACAAACCTGCAGCATAGACCTTAACACCAATAATTGCAAAAACTTTCTCTCTGTATCCTGAAATAAGTGTTGTTATCCATCAAAGTTTATAACATTGGAAATAAAAGCATAACTACATTATTGAAACTTAATAAATTTCATTGATCTTCAGGGTGGCAACAGTTGGAAGTTCAGTATATAAGTAGATGCAAACCTCACCAAACATATTATAATTTCGAACATATCAACCTTTTCTAACATGCTCAGAGAATTTTTGTCTTTTTCTATTCAAAAAGTCTTGATACTATGACATGACTTTTGCTATAATATATATCCTTGCATATTAACATATCAAATTAGGGATGTAGTTGTATCCTATTTTCATACGTCAAGAACATTTTAATCTTTTCTCTTCCAAAAGTCATGTGGTACTATAACAACTAACCAGCTCCAAACAAAGTTAATGAATTTGAGCAACCCGGAAAATTCAAACATGTCTGGAATTTCACTTTTGTTGCTGGCTCCTCCACGTATTCAGCATTTGCAGCTTCAGTGATCAATTACCGAAATTAAATAAATTAGTCATCAGTTGAATAATAGGCAAGCCAATCAAAATAGGTGAAATACAAAGATGAACTATAGATTATGATACCATTTCAGATTTCATATTAAAACCAGTTGAAATTAAGTGAAGTTGTTTGATAGATATGTAAGTTAAGTCCTAAGAATTGAGGGCAATAGTATGGTAGGCAACAGCTTAATTAATTTTATTTTGTAACTGATCTTGGTAGTTTGAAATGAAGTCTTGTGTAACCATAGTACATGAAAACAGAGTTCAAACTCCTAATGGAAATTTAAACACTTGCTGTTTATGACCTCTCTGTATAAGTTAAAGAGGAATCATTTATGCCAGCTGACAAACAGGTAATTCTTTTAATGTATTTTCATTATCATCAAAACATGTAAACAAAAATGCTATGCCTATATATATATATATATATATATATATATATATATATATATATATATATATATATATATATATATATATATATATATATATATATATATACACGAGTATCAATTATCAATTTAGAACTTTTGGTATGTTGACAGGTACAAAGAAGCCAGCAAAAAAATACTGCAGAACATCACAATAAGTTCCACTGTAACCATGTCACCTCCAATTGAATATGCAAAAGCATTATTCTCTATTAAACAAGTTACCCGGCAGGACTCAAAATTAACATTTAGTTTAAATTTAAAACAAAACAAAACAATAAACACATATTCTATGGCAACATCAATCTAACTTTCAGGGTATGGAATATTAAGAAGTGGATTTTTAAACTCAATCCTACAAAACCAGGTTTGCACCCACTTATCATTTTTATCTCTAATGGATATAAGATTTCCAACACACTTCCCTCACACTAAGGTACATACATTTTAAATGTGAGACTAGAAATTAATAAATGATCCGATTACGTGACCAAGATGTCCGTACAAATCTAGTCAGAATAGACACTAACTTTCCTGGGATTTCCAACATAGAATATCTCCACAACCTTAAAGTTTGTTCCCCAGTCTGCATTGTTCATTTTCGAAGAAAGTGCCAAGTGCATTCCAAGAAGAAACAGAATAAGAAAGAAACCAGGCAACACAACACGGCATACAATACAAATTGGCATTAAAAAAGAGAGTGGTGAAGAGAATTGAAAAAGGAAAAGTAAAGCTGAAAACAACTGAGTAGGAGTGACCACAGAATCTAACCTGAAGATGAAGCAGCTTGTGCAAGGAAAAGGGGTTGTCTTCTACTGCTGTGTGATGAGAAATGCATAGGGGTGGATGATAAGAGTGAGAAAGAGTGGCCATGGTTGCTCAATGGCAATGTTGAATTTGAGACTCCTCTGTGAACAAAAGTTCTTGTGGGGTGCGTGGATGGTGAAAAGCATAGTGCTGTGGAAGCTGCTACAGCTCCAAGCATCTTTTTAAGGTTGGATTGTGTTGTGTATATTCAACCACGATGTTTGGTAATAAAATATTTGAAAGGATTAATAATATATGTATATACTAAGATCAAAGCAATCTGAACTGAACAGAAGTACTCTCACTTCGGTTTTCCGCCGACATAATCTAACCGTCATCTTGTTGGAGTGATTTTCTTTTTACTGTTAGGTTTAGTTGTGTTGAAGTGAACTAAAAAGGAATTAAAATACATGTATTGAGATTTATATGGACTTGTTTTAAGTAAAAAATAGATAACATTTTTATAATTACAGAAAATAAATAAATAATTAAACTACTTCATTACTTTTATCATCTTATCTAAAATTTATATCCATTAATTTTGATACATTATTTTCAAATTTGACCAAACATATAAAGCATTTATTTTCAATCTTATTATTTTTCATTTTATAATTTTAATTTTTATACATTGAAATATGTAAAACTGAAAAAACAAGTTGCTCGGGACCATTTAAAAGAAAATATTTAAAAAATAATTATAATTTTCAATGTTTACAAAATACTTATTTCTAAAATTTAAGTTGCATAAATATAATTAATTCAATTTGTATATATATTTATTTACGTGTTAATTTAATACATATGTTTTGATCAAATAGTATTATTTTTCTAATCGTTTCAAATTATAGTAATTATTTTTAAAAACAAAATGTCATATAAGATTAGATTTGTCAATTTAGCTAGGATTTGGCCTAGCATATCGGGTTGGGTCAAAAAGCTCATAAAATTAGAAAAGTCTTTTATTAAAAAGGTTTACTAGACTCCAAATTTTTTTATTGTTGCATAAGCTAATGAATAACGCATTAGCTTGTATAATTGTGAATTTTATTTACCTGTTGGAACTAGGAATTTCAGGTTACGGGAGAAATCATGTATTGATAATGAATGGACGTAAGGTAAGATCGTGTAAGTGAGAATATGCATAGATCAAATACATCAATGATTTTGGTAAAAATGTGTCAAATTCACTATTACATCTTAGAATTCTTCAATGCAGGAACTCAATTTGAAATTTTAATTTAGTGGGTTCTTTGTAAAAACACTCGTTAATTTTTAGTCAGATGTTACATCCCAAAAGTTATAGCATGAAACTACATTGAGATATCGCATAATAATAAGATATAACAGTTATTGAAAATAAAAGTTACTTACAGTTATCTTAAAATAACCATAAATTTAAAACTTTACAAAATATGATTAATTTTGATACAAAACATACGAACAAATCGAACGGTCATACAAGCGATGTATAAACCGAACGGTCATAAACTAAGAGGTTGGAGGCTCCTTGCTCATCACCTGCTCCAGAGAACACTCTTCACACTCTGCTCACATCCACAGAGTGATCATTGCAAAGGAAAAAGCGAACAGAAAAACAAGACAAGACAGAAAAGAAGGGTAAGCTAGTATAATTTAATTAATCATGTTAACATACAATTTAGACAAACATATAATACAATCATACACATACAGATATCATATAAGCATATTATGACCGATCACTTTACTCTGACCGTTCGAACAAGTATGAATATGAGCTATGGCCGTTCGTGCACTCGTGGGAGGTAACCTGGAAACCCAAGCTGCCACACGAGGTCAACCCTTCATCCCTCACTGTAGCTGGAAACCCAAGCTATCACGCGACCAAGCTTCCTGCTATTCTCACCACATGCCTCATCATTCTCTACTTGAGACTCGGTGACCATTAGAATGTTAGGATGAACGCCAAGACTAAGTTTCCCTTATTCATACTTTTACCACATTGAAACCAACCACCGAGACATTCCTCCTTGGAATTCTCTTTCATATCCATATTACAAATATCACATCATACTTTCACTTTGACACCATTATGTTAATGCATACATAAACCATCAAAACCACTGGAATAAATATAAATATAGACCGAACAGAAATCACCAAACACATAGGAACAATACTGAACACCCTGTGAATATTGGAGACCGAACGGTCTCTCACTACCTAAATAACATGACCGAACAGTCCATAATAGGTACGGCTGAAGAGACGGTCGAACGCTATTTAGAAACCGACCACTATAAGATATCGAGTACAACAACATAACCAAATACTACAACCAGGTCAAGAACTAAGTTAGATCTAATGCTTATGACTTAGACCGAACACTTATAGTTTAAGCTGAGCACCTATAGTTTAAGCCGAACCCTATAGCTTAGGTCGAACACCCATAGCTTAGGCCAAACACTAAGATATAACCGAACAGTCATTAACGGGTAAGACCCATAAGAGCCTGAACATAGTTAAGACTAATTACTAGTACGAGACCGAGTATTACGAAGACATTGAGTGCTAGTATATAACCGAGCACTATTAAAACTGAGTGATAGTACAACTGAGCACTACTGAGACCAAGTGCTAGTACATGACCGAGAGGTCATTAACAGGTAAGGCTTATAACAGACCGGACGCAGTTAAGACCGAAGGCTATGACTAGACTCAACTCTAAATTCAATTGAATAATGGCACAATATCGATCATTAACTGAAGATCCACAATAAAAGAACTCAGTTAAGACCGATTACCAAAGAAAGTCGACTGGTCAATGAAGGACCCTCAACAAAATGCATAATTCTGCAGAATGACTGCAGAATTATGATCAACACCAAATCCTTACCAATTCCCTATATTATTCCCAACTTCTAATCCTCGAAACTTGTATCATCCATATCTATATGCATTAATTAAGAGTATCTAAGCCTTCCCAACATCATTAAGAGAGTTTCATCTCAGATTTGAGAGTCAATTCTGTAAAATTATGAACTCAAGGACCGAACATCAAATTTTCTAGTTTTGGTACAGTTTGAGTGACTTAGGCTTTGTTCTTTTGGGTGAATTTGGGGGAGATGATTTGGGGAGACGATTTGAAAGGATTTGAGTGAATTTGAGGATAATTTTTTAGTTTTTTTTTTAGTGGATTTGTGGGTAATTGAGAGTGAATTTGGAAGTAAAGTTTGTGAGAATTAGTGTAAGATTTCATTGAGGTGATAGATTTAAAAAATTTGTTTAATTGGTAAAAGTTTAAGATTACCAAAATGTCCCTAGTAATATAAAATGTTATTTGTTAATGTTATATTTAATTGTAAAAATGTTTATAAAAAGTAAAAATTAAAAATAATAATTAAAATTAATTTTTTAAAAGAAAAATTATAATTTAGTAAAATGAATTTATTAAAAAAATTATAATTTTTAGAAGTAAAATAAATTTAGTAAAAAAGTTATAATGCTTAGAAGTAATTTGCAATGCTTAGAAGTAATATGCAAACAGCATCTATTACAACATCAATTTCTGCATTAATTTGCAATCAACATACACGAATCTTCGTTGTTGATAACAGAAGCACCAATGAAAAACTTCTAATTAAACAATGCAACACGGTCCAATTTAGGGGCCTCAAAATCACGGGTTGATTAGGTTTAGGGTTTGGTTAACAAAAGTTTTGGTTTATTAGAACCTTAATCAGAGTGTAAATTATTGCTTTATGAGAAACTCAGATTTCTGTTCAGTTTGATTAAGAATGGGCTTAAATCCATGGACCCAATTAAGGGTCCAGCTCTCATTCCTTTGGAAGGGGGTCACGCTCTCAATGGCTCATTTTGCTCTTTTTCCTTATCCTCAAACGCGCATGGTAGAAGCGAAGCTTCTTTCCTTCTCTTCTCTCTTTCTCGCGAGCAGTAGTGAGAATGCAGTGATGGAGGAGAGAGACGTGACAAGGTTGCGACGAGATGCGACGAGGTTGCGGCGGAGGCGCAGCGATGACGGAGTGACGGTGCGACGAGGTCGTGACGACTACGCGAGGACGTTGGCCGTTCGGATTCGCGGCGCAAGTTTTCTTCTCCTTCATCTTCCTCTGTTTTTCGTTTAAGTTTAGGGATTTTCTTCTCAAAATCACCACTGCATCCTTGTAATACTCATCCACCGGAAAAACCCCCCGGATATGGTCTGCGACACGTCGTACCCTCCCACCACCCAGAACTCCCTCCCCTCCCTGCCAACAAACCCCACACACCTAGCCCGAAACCCGGGCAGCGGAACCATCGCCATCCACCGCCGTACAGGGCATATGAGTCTTTGTGTACTAAATCAGCGCAAATCCTCGCAAATTAGCGAGATCACTTCAATAGTGCTATCTCGCAAATCATCGATGTTCCATCATCGCAAATCGTCACAAATCATCGCAAGAGAACAACGGTCTTTTCCAAATCCATCGTCGCCAATCATCGTAAACAGTCAATTCCCTTCAACCGAACACACCCTTAAGGGTTCTAACATGTCTTAAATAACTTACCCAGATTTTCCATACAAACCAAACTCACAACAGACAAAAATTCCCTATTTTCATTACCACACTTCCTCTCAATTCACTCGGCCAATGAACCAGAATTATGCATAAAGACATTCAACATGAACACAGCACACACCAACAATGTCGAACACACAATCATTGAATTTCACATACATGAAGAACCATCAAAGTAGTATTTTCATACATAGTAAATCATAATTAAATTAACTAGCTTCCCTTACCTCTTTGACCGAACAGAACAACGTTTATCTTTTTCAGAAATTGCTTTCACACTAGAAAATCCTAGGAACACCTATAGTTCACCGATTGGTGAGAAAAGACCACCCAATGGACCAAAATGAAGTTAGAAAGGAGAAGAGAAGGTTGAAGAACACATGCAACCAGTAGGGCTACCTTGCATGTGACAGAATTTTCTAGATTTTCACAAAAACTCAAGAAACGAAACTTACCCGTTCAAAACACAAGTTTGATCAATGAATGAGGAAGTCTTGACACCAGGATGACTTAGGCACAATCTGATTGTAGATTAGATGAGGTGAGATGAGAGATTTTTAGAGAGAAGGAGGAGAAAAGAGAACAGAGCTTTGAAGAGTGATAATAGTTTCTCAAATAATGAAACGAACTTTGAATTCAACATTTATATATATCAACATTATTTTATTATTAAATGCTCGGTCCCATTATCTGCTGCCACTTGTTCACTTCCAAGGCTGACTCCTCTCAATCTTTATATGAGACACCTATCCCCTCTATAAACTGAATTTTCTGAGCTCTTACAAAAGAACTCAACTTGAGTTCTTAACTAAGTCTTAATGGATGTTATTTTTGTCTCTGTTCACATTAGAATCCTAGTTGCATATATAAGCAACATAGAGAATTTGCCCCATGAAAAGTTAAGAAAGACCAATCTCAGCAAGCCAAGATTTATAATGAAATGATTTTACTTAGTGACAAGTTTACTTAAAATCAAACCTGAATCCTAATTTCATGGGAGAAAAAGTTTGATGATATAATTACCATTAACACGAGCCTTGTACTTTGTTTTCTCAAGCCATAATACATAGTTATATGTGTAGTTGTCATTCCCAGGGTGGCTTACTTTCTTCCAAATCTGTGTATTACTTTCATAAAAAAGTTGATGATTTTGTAAGGTTACTAGGATAAATGTCAATGCCTCTTCTACATAATTATTGCATGAATTATCATAATAACAGCTCTAAATTGCATAATCAAGCTTAAGAGACTGAAACAGGCTTATTCTTCACTCCTCAATTCTCACAGCCTTTGCTTGTGGCCAAAAAAGGGAAATTTCTAAATCTTGAATGGCCTTTGTGCTGAAATGTTATCATTAGTAAAACTTTCTAATTTCTTAATAGTAATTTAGGCATAATACCCAATTTTGTCCCCACTTTGGTTCGGAAATCTCAAGTTAGTCCCTTTCTAGAAATGTGAGTGCAATGGATCCTTACTTGTAATTTTTTGAGTCTAATGAGTCCCTTCCGTTAAATAGAAGGAAACGGAGTTAGTGGGCTGATGATGTGGCAGTTGTCTTTGGTGAGGTGTCAAGACGCAAGCTTACGTGGTGTTAGGGTTCCCCATTTTCAAATTGGGTTTTATTAAAAATTGGGGATAAAAGGATTTGGGGGTGATTTGTTCGAGATTAGGGCACGTCCGTGTGCGAGAAAGAAGACAGAGGCAGGCAGTGATCGCGGGAACTCGTAAGAACTTTTAGACAAAGCATTTGTGAGTGGACGACCATTGGTGGGGTAAATAACGAAAAGCGACTTTCGAAGGTGCGTTTATGGTAGGTTTTGTTCTGTGTTTCGTTGCTTTCAGTGTGGTCCCCCCAGAAGTTTTGATTTATTTTATGGTTTGTCTGTGTTGTGTGCCCCATTTACAGTGCATTTGCTTTGTTTCTGTTGCGACGTTGTCGTTGTGGTCCCCCTTCATAGTGTGTGGTACTGTGTTGTGGCATTTGCTTTATTTAATGTCATAAATGTGGTTTTGTTTTGTTTGAGTTGTTTATGGTCTGTACAGTAGTATGTTTATGCTTTGTTTTTTGCTTAGATATCATTTGGGTTAAGGGTTAAGCATAGATTAACTAACTGTGACCAATTTTATATTAGATAATATGGCCAACTCACACATTGAAGTCGTGTTTCACCATGGGGGGAAATTTGAGAATAATGGGACATTTGGATATCACTATGGTCAAACCACAATTATAAAAATAGACCCTGATCGATGGAGTTATTTTGAAATATTAAGCATTCTAAAGGAGATGGGTTATAGGAATGTAAAGGACTTATGGTATTCATTGGGTCGTGGTCCTGTATTAGAAGATTGTTTGGAACCTTTATTAGATGACAAGGGTGCTTGTCATCTGATCAATATTGCTATGTTGAATGGTGAAGCTCACCTTTATGTTATACATAGGGTGTGTGAACCTGAGTATCTTCTGCAGTTGGAATACTGTTCTGAAGGAGAAGTTGAGAGAGAGAGTGCTGATTTGCAAGTCTATAGACCTAGTGTTGAAGGACAAGTTGAGAGAGAGAGTGCTGAAAAGGAAGTTCAGATAGAGATTGGTGTAGCAGATGTTGAGGCAGTGGGTGAACCTGAATCAGAGGATGTTGGTGTGGAGGCAGAGGTTGAGGTAGAGGATGTTGGTGTGGAGGCAGAGGTTGAGGTAGAGGGTGAGGGAAATGGGGTGAATGTAGACGTCCAGTCTGATGTGGAGGGGCAGGCAGAAGTAGAGGGTGAGGTAGAGGGTAATGGAGTACAAACTGATGAGTATGATGTTAGCAGTTGGAATGGGTCCGAAGAGGATGTATTTGAAGGTACTAATGAAGTTGAATTTGGTGGACCTAGGGGTTTATCTGATAGTGATTGGGAATCCGACAGTTTGAAGAGTGTTGTGGAAAGTGATAACACAGATGATGACAGGGATGACTATGGGGATTTTGGTGTTTTTACAATGCCCAAAACTATGGAACAATATAAATGGGAAGTGGGCACGTACTTCAGTGACAAAAAAGATTTTACAGAAGCTATAAGATCCTATGGAGTAGAGAATGGTAGAAAATTAAAAGTTTATAAAAATGACAAAAGAAGAGTGCGTGTCAGATGTTGTGGGGCAAAAGGGAAATGTCCTTGGAATGCATATTGTGCATATAAGGCAGCTGAAAATACATGGCAGCTAAGGAAAATAGTAGACAACCACACTTGCAGTAGAGAATTTAACATCCGTCTAATGACTTCAAAATGGTTGAGTGGGAGGTTAGAGAAGACTATGAAAGAGAATCCAAATATTAATCTGTATAACCTCCATAACAAAGTTTCTAAGAAGTGGAACATTGGTGTTTCACGGTCCACAACCTGTAGGGCAAAAGCAATGGCATCCAAACATATAGAAGGTGATTTTAAAGAACAATATAGAAAAGTGTATGACTATGCCAATGAGTTGCTTCGGTCAAATCCTGGTTCAACTGTGAAAGTTCATGTTCAACCTAATGAGGACACTCCAATTTTCAAGAGACTATATGTGTGTTTGAAGGCCTGTAAGGACAGCTTCGTGTCATGTAGGAAGATTATAGGTTTGGATGGTTGTTTCTTAAAAGGAAAATTTGGAGGTGAGTTGTTAACTGCAGTAGCAAGAGATGGGAATGACCAAATGTGTCCTTTGGCATATGCTGTTGTGGAAGTGGAGAATAAGGACACTTGGAGTTGGTTTCTACATTTTCTCATTGATGATCTTGGTGGTGTGGAGATTTCTTCAACCATCACATTTATGTCAGATCAACAAAAAGTTAGTAACTTATTACCATTGCCATATTTTTTTATGTTTTAAACCTTAATGTGTTTTATTTTAACTTGTATAGCTTCATGTGAATAGGGACTTTTACCAGCCTTACAAGAACTTCTCCCTGGTGTGGAGCAAAGGTTTTGTGTGAGGCACATCTATGCTAATTTCAGGAAGAGGTTTCCTGGCCAGATTCTAAAACGTCTACTATGGAAGGCAGCAGCATCAACACACCCTCAAACATGGGAAGCAGTGATGAGAGAAATTAAAGGGGTGAATCCAGACGCCTTTAAATACTTATTAGCCATCCCACCAAGGTATGCCAATCCACATGCCTTTAAAATTCATTGGTCCTATTAATTGTTGTTTGTTTTCGTAGCTGATATTTTGCAATTGTTATTTGTGTAAGTAGATTTTGGTCACGGTCAAGGTTTACAAGTAATGCTGTTTGTGACACCTTAGTGAATAATATGTCTGAAGCATTTAATAGTGTAATTTTACATGCAAGAGGTAAGCCCATCATCACAATGATGGAAGACATTCGTCTGTACCTCATGAAGAGATGGGCAACAAATAGAAACAAAATAAGTACATATGAAGGTAGTATTTGTCCAAAGATTAAGAAAAGATTTGACAAGGAACTGCTCTTGACTAAATACTGGTTACCTAGGTATGTTGACATGACCACATTACCATTTCACTTCTTTATGTATGCAATTTTTTTACTACAAACACTGATTTGTCTTTCAAAAATTTGCAGTTGGTCTGGAGAGAAAATTTTTGAGGTTAGACACATTTCAATGATGAGTGACAAGTATGTCGTTGACATAGATAAACTGGAATGCAGTTGCAGAAAGTGGAGTTTAACAGCTATCCCATGTTGTCATGCACTAGCTGCCATGACATTTATCAACATCAATGGAGAAGACTACGTGCCACATTGGTTTACAAAGTCAACCTACCAAGAAACATACATTCCAATCATCTACCCTGTCAATGGTCCTCAGCTATGGGAACAAACTTCTCAGCCTGATGTTTTGCCTCCAACTAAAAGAGTGTTGCCTGGTAGACCAAAGAAGAAGAGAAGGCTAGAGGCTTGGGAGCTAAAGAAGGATGACACACAACTGAAGCAAAATGGAACTCGTAAGAGATGTTCCATATGTAGACAGGTTGGTCATAAAAGAAATAGTTGTCCACAAGCTCCTCCAGCACACCAAACTCAATATCAATCAAGTGAGCAACCTGCAACCCAACCTGAACAAAGTCAGCCAATTACTGGACCAAGTCAACTTACTCAATGCGTTTTGGAACATACTCAGCCATCTACAACACAAGTTTAAAACTGATTTAGGACTGACAGTATGTTTAGCTTAAGTGATGGCTATTTTGTAATCACAAACATATATTTTGTAATCACAGACATGTATTTTGTAATCACAGACATCTGCTTGGTAAACTGTCAGACGTGGATTTGAATTCCACTTTGTAATTTCATTATGATGTAATTATGAATGTGAACGCTCGCCCACCACTTTGTAATTCCACTTTGTTTAATATCTACCAATTTTCGTACCAAATCTACCAAATTGGGCGCTCGCCCACCACGAGAGGACGCTCGTCCAGCAGGAGAGGACGGTCGTCCAGCACGAGAGGACGCTCGTCCAGCGAAGACGCGCAGAGGACGCTCGTCCAGAGAAGACTCTCAGCGGACGCTCGCCCACTCGCTCAGAACGCTCGCCAGGATAAGTGGACGCTCGTCCAAGAGTAGAAGCACGAGCGGACGCTCGTCCCAGCCACGTAGAAATGGACGCTCGTCCCAGCCAGGTAGAAGAGAACGCTCGTCCTGTCATAGGACGCTCGTCCTTCAGAAGCGGACGCTCAGAAGTGGATCCAGCAAGGAGAAGAGGACGCTCGTCCGGAATTGGAACTGCAAAATTGGAACTGTCATTATCCATCAACCACTTTCAATCTTTTTCTTTTTGGAACTGCAAAATTGCAAAATTGTATACAGATTTTTCTTTTTGGATTACAGAAGCCACTTCCTCATTTTATTGCCAGTTACACACCACTTCCTCATTTTATGTTGTATATATCAAACTAAATGTAATTTCAAACCATAATTTCAGAAGCTTGAATTCAAATTTGACCTTCATTTGATAACATCATATTACAATTTGTCCAAAGTGTTCTTCACATAAACTATCTAACAGAACACATCATGGACTTTTAAACAAAAAACATACAACAATGATATTAATCAATCCCAGAAAACATATCATTGTTATTAACATCTTCTCCCTTTTTTGACATTCCCTAACACATTTCTCCAGACTATTAATCTTCCTCCTTTGCCTTGCAATAGTACTAACAGTATCATCTACGCAATCTTCACTAAGCCATTTAAAGAAATTGCATCCTTGAAGTTCTTCATTTCTTGTCCGCTTGTAGTTAGGGCAGCCCCAGAATTGTTTCCCCTCGTTCTTAATTGTTTTTGCCACTCTCAACACAGCAGCCTCCCCACAGTGGCATATTTGGCTTCCAACCAATCCTCTGGATGAACCACCACGACAGCTCCCCCATGAGCAAGACGAACAACCGTGATTCGAAGACATTGCGAACCCCAAACAGCAAACCCAAAAGAGCAAACCCCAAACAGAGACAACCACTGACAACGAAGAAGAACTCGCCAACCGCGAACCACCACTACTCCGTCTTCCCGCGATCACTGCCTGCCTCTGTCTTCTTTCTCGCACACGGACATGCCCTAATCTCGAACAAATGCACTGACAATGGGGCACACAACACAGACAAACCATAAAATAAATCAAAACTTTTGGGGGGACCACACTGAAAGCAACGAAACACAGAACAAAACCTACCATAAACGCACCTTCGAAAGTCGCTTTTCGTTATTTACCCCACCAATGGTCGTCCACTCACAAATGTTTTGTCTAAAAGTTCTTACGAGTTCCCGCGATCACGGCCTGCCTCTGTCTTCTTTCTCGCACACGGACGTGCCCTAATCTCGAACAAATCACCCCCAAATCTTTTTATCCCCAATTTTTAATAAAACCCAATTTGAAAATGGGGAACCCTAACACCACGTAAGCTTGCGTCTTGACACCTCACCAAAGACAACTGCCACATCATCAGCCCACTAACTCCGTTTCCTTCTATTTAACGGAAGGGACTCATTAGACTCAAAAAATTACAAGTAAGGATCCATTGCACTCACATTTCTGGAAAGGGACTAACTTGACATTTCCGAACCAAAGTGGGGACAAAATTGGGTATTATGCCTAGTAATTTACAATCCATAGTTATCATTTCAACTTCTCCACCTACAAAACACTTTGTAGACTTGGTTTCTTATCATTGGTTGGATTAGTAAAACCCTTTAACATATGTAAGTCTTTTTGCAACTTGTGCCCCCACACAAAGATACTACTAAATAATTGTTATTATATCAGCAACCAAAGGTTCAATGCTGCTTCATCAAGAAATACACAAAAACATAGAGCAATGGCATTGAACCTTAAATGGAATTTTAGACACTCAAAATTAAGTTATGTGGTTGAATCCTAATGTTTGCATTAACTATGCCATAAATACTTATAACCATATATATATACAAATATTTGTTTTTTCAGTACAAAGATACAAAATAATACAAATATTTTCAGTACAAATATTTGTTTTTCTTTTTATTTTTTATTTTACTATATTATATAACCTATAAATCTATTTATTCAGTGTTAATGAAATTTTGTATTATGGGAAATATTTTACTTAGGATAATAGCGTCAGAAGGATTGAGAAGTTGTAGCAGAAAGTGAGCCCACAATCCATAAAGGAGTAAAAAAAGTGGGGTCATTGGTTTCCACACAACGGTTCTTTCTGCAATAATGGTACTATTATTATTATATATCCGATGCGAAAACTGGAGCCAACAGTGACTAAGCACAGACTCACATCACATCACATCACGTGCAACTACTCTTTTCACTGTGACATAACACTTCCCCACAACGTCTTTCTATCTTCCATTGCTGCTAATGTAGCCGTTATTATGATCTCACCTCAGTTTTTCACCCACCACCTTTTCCCTTTTAAAAACACATTACCCTTTTCTCTCACCCTAATCACATCACACTCTTCATTAGCCCTCATTCTGCTCTCACAACACTGTTCAGTTCAGAGTACTTGTACAAGTAACAACCATGGAAAATGTGCCTCTCCTCCTTATCCTCCTGTTCCTCTCTCTCTCACCAGGTATGTGTCAGATGCCATTAACTTTTGCTTTGCTCCACTGTACCATTCTGAACTCATCTACATTGCTCTCATTTTTTCTCTTGGTTCCTTGTTTTGGTATGTTCTTGTGCAGGAGGGAATCTGATCATGGGTAATGAGCAGGTTAGTTGGCTAGAACCTGTTCTTTCAAATGCAGTTGAAAAAGGGTTGTAAATTGTATTTGTATAATATTGTTGCTGGAATTAATCGATTGTTTTGGAATCACAGAAAACTTGGTGTGTGGCAAAGCCTTCATCAGATCAGGCTACCCTTTTGTCCAACCTCAATTTTGCCTGTTCTCAAGTTGATTGCAGGATTCTACAGAAAGGGTGTCCCTGCTTTTACCCTGACAATCTCATGAACCATGCTTCCATAGCCATGAATCTCTATTACCAATCTAAGGGAAGAAACCACTGGAATTGTGATTTCAGAGCCTCTGCCCTCGTCTCTCTCACTGATCCAAGTATGTTACTCCACAACAGAACAAAATTTCCATGTTAAAAATTTATCTCAATAATGTGATAAAGATTGCATCAGTCAGATTTACAAGATAAAACATTAACTTTATTTATAATGTCTACATTTTCTCAGATTACTCAATTTCGTGTATTGAGTTCCTAACTGCATTTATGAACATAGACCAGAAAATGTTGTTTGTTCTGTTTTTCAACAACAATTAAAAGTTAAACTCAATAATTTATGCAGAAAAAGTTTACATTATACTGATCTCAATTCTGTTAAAATTTGATCTGAGTAATCTTTTGAAGTTATTGGGTTATTATAGGACTAGAACATATAAACTTCAATGTTCTCATGTTTTGTGATGTTAAATTGCAGGTTATGGAAACTGCATTTACGCATAGAGGGCAACTAGTGGAGTATATAAATTGAAGTACTATCTGCAACAATGTAGGGAAAATTGGTGTGTACTTTGTAATAGTATTAGGTTGCCATTGTCAACCCATAATATAAATGTATGCCGCATAACACGTAATCAAAATTTGACCTTTCTTATCATAGAATCATGAGCAACCTCTTATAGATTGTTTAGATGAAATTTTTTAGATAATTCACTTTTATATTGAATTTGAAATATCTTATAATAAAATATCTTATTTGATAAGAAATTACAAAAATTGATATGATTAAAATTAGCCTAAACTTTATATGCATAAAACATGATAACATATGGTATGAAACGTATTTTAAACTTTGGAATGAAGAAAACAGTGCAAAAATATAAAACACTAAATGCACACAAGGTGTTTGTTAAAATATTCTAATAATCATGAATATGCAAATACAATACAACAGCTGTAGACATGTTTTAATCACTTAAACTAAGCACAAAGTTCATTAAGAACTAGGTTATAACATTAGAAACTCAAAATTATATATGATACCAAAATCACATAACTGAAAACATATATAATATATTTATGTAGTTGTTTTATTTAATATTAATTATGAAATGTTTTAATTGGGAGAGTGATTTTAGTAATGGAGGATGTTACACAATTACTTTATTTAATCAAGAAAATTGAAATGTCAAATATTTTAATTACTCTGTATAAACAAAATATTTAAAAAAAAATTAGGGTTAAATATGTTTTTCGTCCCTTAAGTATCACACGATTTTGGATTTAGTTCCTACTCGAAACTTTGATGGTTTTTAGTCCTCATAGTTCTGGCCAATAAGAATCTGATACGTGGCCAGATAAAAAGAAAGCAACGTGATAGAGAGTGAAGAGGCAAGCTGACATAAGACGTGGCCTCGCCGTTTGTCACATCTACTAAAAGTTAACGCCGTCCAATTTTAAGGACTAATAGTAAGAGTTTCAAAACTATGAGGACTAAAAACCATCAAAGTTTTGAGTAGGGACTAAACCCAAAATCGTGTAATACTTAAGAAACAAAAAATATATTTAACCCAAAAAATTATTTCGAGTATGACGTGGTTCATTTTATGTAGATCTTAGGTAGAAATTGAATTCATAATATTAACTCTCATAATATTTACCTATATAACTATACTAAAGGCATAATAAACTTCATTTCGCATAACAGTCCAAATAATAAGGAAAGGAAAATATAATACATTTCGCTAAACAAATTAAATGTAGGATGTAAACATAAAACAATAAAAGCTATTGTGTAAACAAATGTTGTGAAGAAAAGAAAAGATATTCATGACTTAGCAAGTTGCAGTCCATTAAAAAATTTCATGATAGTTACATATATTATGAGGGTGAAAGATTTTTGGCTTAATACCTTTTTATTTTCGTCAACTTTATTCGATGTGAGATTCATTTTATTTGAATGTTCAATGCAATCCATAATTTCGTAATTTATGTTCAATTTGGTCCTTTTTTGTTAACGATGTTTAAATTCTTAACAACAAAATGTTCACAGCACCAATCAGTGAATTACATGACAGTTATTGACTGACGTGGCTAGGACCAGAGTTGACTAAGGATGATCGCATCAATGAGGGCTTGACATGTGGCAACCCCTTTCTTCACTAAAAAATTAGGGTTTCAGATTTTCATCTGTAGATTGGGAAAAACTTGCTCTAATGCCGTCACTCGAGGAATAGGGTTTCTCCTTCACGACGGTATTGGTGAACTTTGTGATAGTTGGTTTGCTTCTAGGTTTTTCTCCTGCATGTGAATGAAGAAGGTGGGTGGAGAAGCTTGCAGAGATGCGTTGGTACGACGGTTGAAGATGATTGCGTGATTCGGCTTTGTGTTTCTACGATTTGGGTTTTGCTTGCGAGAGGTTGGCGATGACGTTGGTGGCTGTTCACCGTTGCAGCGTGAATCGCGCTTCTGGTTTGAAGGAGACTTTTGGTTCTCTGGGTTCTGATCTTCTGTGTTTCAAGTTGATGGTGGTTGGTGGAGAATGAAGAAGCTTCACGACGACGTTGCTTAAAGGCATGAGGAACTTACGATTCAGTTTTGCGATGCTTGTGGCGGAGCATTTGGAACAACAACAAAGGTAGTGGAGGATGTTTTGGAGGTCGTGGCGGTGCAAGATTGGTGGTGGTCCGGAAAGTCCTTCGCGTGACAACGACAACTAGAGTTAGGTGGTGGCTAGGGTTTCTGTGTAGGGGGAATTAGGACTTCTGGAGGTAGGAGATGATGACATGTCAAGGGTTATGTGTCCAAGTCAGCCAATAACTGTCATGTAATTCATTGATTGGTGTTGTGGACATTTTTCCGTTAACGATTTAAACGTCATCACCAAAAAGGACCAAATTGAATATAAATTACAAAATTAGGGATTACATTGAACATTAAAAAAAATGAATCCCACATCGAACAAAGTTGACGAAAATAGGGACCAACAATGATATTAAGCCTATATATTTATGTGTATACTAAATTTTCTAGGTCAAGTTTTTTTTTTTCAAAATTCTTAATATGAAAGAAGACTTTCTTTTTTTTTATTAATTTGATGATCATAACCCATAATATTTTTGTGGGTATTGTGATTTTATGTACTTTTAGACAATATTTATTTCTATTCATGAAAACTTATTGAAAAAGAAAATAAAAATACAACTTAAATATATATATATATATATATATATATATATATATATATATATATATATATATATATATATATATATATTATAATTTAAGTCTTTAATAAATCTGTGAATTGAGTTCTTAATATTTTTTTATAGTTTATTGACTACTCAATAAATTATATTTTTCAATTTAGTATCTAATGTTTAATATTTTTAACCATGATCTTTTTTTAGAAAACAATTAACTTAAGTGTTATCAACTATCTCAATGTTACTTGAAGAGAATTTTTACATTCAATATTGCATGAAGTGCATTTAAAATACCTTTACATCTATGCTTCTTAGATGAAGAAGATGAAGCAATTTAAGTTCAAAAGCTTTGAGCAATAAAAAAAAGGATTTGCAACAACTCTTTCTTCCAAGCTCTATATAAAGTTATATATATGCATAACGACTAAGTTGGGTAACCAATCGATAGCATTATCGTCGAGTCCAACTACTTCAACTGATCAGTCTTGCTAAAGACAATATTAGGAGATAATATGCAAATCACCACACTAAACAAGGTTATGATGTTATTGGGCAATGATTAGGCTCTGATAAAGGTAAAAGCCAATCAACGGCCTTATAAAGAAGATGTGTAGGTAAAGTATTTAATACTTTCAAACCAACTGCATTTATTGTACTAGACTATACCGAACAATTATTTATGCGTTGGAGCATCCTTTGTATGGAACCTACCAAAAGGACAAAGTGAGAACGAATGGAATGTCAGTGAAGAAGAACGATCAGTGCACAGTGAACAATCAAATAACTTTGAGGATTATGGGTAGTCTCAGTCCTACAAGAACATTTTGGCACCCACTCTAGGGTAAAACGTTTAATCCCAATGGTGACTACAAGAAACATGACAAATAATGAAGTGGTAGTAGAATAAATAGAGGAGCAATTGGATCCCATGGAAATGGTGCAAGAGCTTATAAAAGAATTGGAAACGTGGAAAAAGAAAAGTGTTGAGGACTTAAATGCCTTCCCAGTAAAAAAACGTTCAAATGAGGTAGCAGATAGATAACCTAGGGAAATTGTTGTCCAAAATCATACAACAAGGGTCCATAGAACAAGTGATATGATCATACATAAGTCAAGAATGAAGAGTTTAAATAGTGACAAGAAGCATAAAAAGAAATATCATAGGTTTTCTTAGGCTTGTATTTTTCCTGTTCTAGTTTCTAGTTTCTTTCTCTTAAATTGGTTGTAAAATAGCTTATATATTCTTCTTTTCTTTAAGGTGCAAGCAATGTGGGACTTCACATAGTTTGGACCTAAAAGAAAGAAGAATAGGTAAGTCTATTCTCCTTTTAGTTGCTTGTATTGCAAGTTATCTCATGTACAGTTTTAGTTTTGATCTTTAAACTAGTTAGGTAGCTTATATACCCTTAGGAGGTTGTAGAATTAAGAGATGTGGGACTTAAAGCAACCTTGAGAGTTGTTATCTAGACTTATAGGCATTCAAGTCCCACATCCTTTATTTTCTCCATCTACTTCATCTCCTAGTGTTATATAAGAACCTATGGTCTCCTTTGTACATACACCTTGAACACCTTCAAATTTGAATATAAAGAGTGATTTGCATTAAATTGCATTACTTCTTTGAGATAGAATTAAAATGCATTCAAATGCGTCATATGTGAAGAGGTGTAGGCGATGCCTAGAACACGAAAATATAAAGAGTGTCTAGGTAGGTCAACAGTCGCCAGCCCTTAACGTAATCTAATGAGCCAGATCTCATGATGTTTCAAATCCTTTTTACAAAAGGAAATGACATGATTTTTTAGGTGCTACAACCTTCAGAATTAGATGGACGACACTTCTCATTCCAAGGCCCATAAGGGGATTGAACATTCCAATGGCCCGCCTATAGCAAAGGAGGTGTTGGCTACTACAAGTTGAAAAGGCCTCATTCCCATTCTTCCATGCTCAGGCTTAGGGACTAGTGTATATACTGACTAAGTTAGGTGGTCGATTGATACTCGATAACATTATCATCAAGTTTGACTACTTCAATTGATTGGTCCCGCTAAAGACAACATTGGGAGATAATATGCTAATCACTACATTAAACAAGGTTAGGAAGTTATTGGGCCATGATTAGGCTCTCTTAAAGGTAAAAGCCCATCAAGTGCCCTATAAATAAGATATGTAGGTAAAACATTTAATACTTTCGAACCACCTACATTTATGGATATGAGATTAAGGGTCCTATAAATAAGATATTTAGGTAAAACATTTAATACTTTCGAACCACCTACATTTATGGATCTGGGATTGATTGTGGAACTGACCAGAGAGAACCTAGGACGAGTAGGAAGATATGCTAGGCGGGTTCTGACCAAATAGAGCACGGAGCCAACGAGTCTTTAAGTGGCAAACAGCGTCACGAGTCTAAGGGCGAGATCAAGTTTGAAAGGAATGGACATGTGTAGGCTTAATGGTGAACGCAAACCCTCCTGTTTATAGATGTACTCGACTATACCAAACACTTACTTGAGCGTCAGAGTGTGTATTATAGGTAACTGACCGAATAAAAAAAGGAGAATGATCAGAACTCTAGTGAAGAAGAACAATCGGTGAATAATGAACAATAAGAGAACTTTTAGGATTAAGGCTAGTCTTAGTTCTACAATAACATTATCCTTTGAAGAAGAGAAAAAATGTTTCAAAGTGTATAAATGTTACCAAAATCTTTTTGTGACCTTAAGAGCTTTATGAAAGAACATTGTTGTGTTTACACTCTCTACTAAGCAAACTTTTGTTATCTTTGCTATCACATCTTTGCTCAAGCTTTGTTTGTTTAGCCATGAATGGTTATTCCCCGAAAAATACTTATTGTCTTAGCTTTGAGTAATTATTTTCCAAACAATACTTTGCATTATTAGGGAATGACTATATTTCAAACAATACTTAATAGGTTAGTCAGAAGTGGTTGAGATTAAAAAAATACTTAGTTTTGTAGTTAGGAGTTCTTAAGCATTCAACTAATACTTGGATTATTAGCTAGGAGTCTCCATCAATGATTTACAGATCATATGTTTGTTAACTAAAAGAGGTGTTATGTCTTAAGATGATATAAGATGAGATTCACTATTTTACGTTGCCACAAATAAGTACAATGTTCTATTAATAAGCAAAACTTACAAGTTTTTATTAATTTGTAAGATTATTTGTGAGCAAAGGTTCCTCCTTGGTCAAGTATCTTTTAACTCTTGTTGAGAAAAAAAATCAGGATTGCATGAGGTTGTTGAACTATGTAGAGGTGACAAATTATCCCTTTAAAGATCTTTTGATGTTGATGTTTCTTGTGTGATAGTCTTAGTGGTAAAATGGAAGAACATTCTTTGCAAAACATAGTATAAGCATTTAGGAGTCATGAATGTCATATGAAATGCTAAAGTCAATATATTATCATTTGTCTTCAATTAGACAAAGATAAGATTGTAAGATGTTTTGTTTGTTGGCATCAAATGAAGAACTTATGTTTGTTTAGATATGATACTTAAAGATATTTTCATACTTGTAATATATTATTGTAAAAATATCTAATCAAAATTACATAGGGTAAAATTATATTTATTGATCATTTCCTTAACACTCACCTTAAATATAAAGAAAATTAAATGTAGCATCTCAAAGATCTTGATTAAGGTGTTTCTTGGTTTAAGGAAATTTTAATATTTTTTACCATTTATAAATATTATAAAGTTTTAATAAGTTAAATTCTCTTAAACTCAACCTATTCTTCTAATATTCTTAAGGCCTTGTTCACTTGAATGAATTTAGGGGAGAGTAATTGAGGGGATTTGAGAGGATTTGAAGATAAAGTTTTTTATTGTTTATTTGAGTGAATTTGGATTTTTTTAATCTGTCACGTCAATAAAATCCTACACTAATTCTCACAAATTTTACTTCCAAATACACTATAATTTACCTCCAAATTCACTCAAATAAACAAAAAAAAATCTTTAAATCCTCTCAAATCCCTTCAATTACTCTCTCCAAATCCCTTCAAGTGAACAAGACCTAAGTGATGTGGAGAACACCCTATAAAGAATAATTTAATGAATGATGTACAAAACTAAATGAGTAACATAAGTATATATGTGTTCATTTTGAAGATGTTCCATACAGTGTTTGACGATAAGGCTCTTCTAGTCGGATGATATAGATACTTCCATTATTCCATCAACGAAGTGATGTCAACAAGCTTTCTATGGCCAAAATGGTATGGATGAATGCATGGTACTAAGTTTTTATTTTGTGATTGTTATCCACTTTGTACCCTCTTGAAATAAGCGTAGATAGAAATTTATTATAAATCTTGAAAGTTTTTTCACCATTATGGTTTAAATAATTATTTTAATTATTTTTTAAGGTTTTAATGCATCCAATATATCTCAAGTTTTATGAAATGTTTTTTTTACTTTTGTTTTAATTTTGAAAACAAGATAAATGAACGTAAAATAGAGTAAGAGTAAGAAAACCATAATTAATAAAAAAGCTAAAATAAATTAACAATAATTTGATCTTTATATTTTAAAAAAATTATTTCTCCTCTCATTTATAAACACACACACACATATATATATATATATATATATATATATATAATAAAATAAGAAATAAACATTAAATTCTAAAATTATAAGATATTTTTTTTATTGAGTAATTTTAGACTATCAATTATACAAGACTTTGAGTTGACGATGACTCTACTTTATTATGTGTCATTAAATTTTTTATAATAGATTTCAGCTCTTTTTCTGAGTTATTTTTTATAATATTTGTTCCATCCTTATATGTGATCACCTATATTTTTATATATATTTTTTATAATATAATTCATGTGATGTGATAACAAAATAATTTATTAATTTTGGAATATACTAACTCATAGTGATGCATAGCATCAATTTTATTTTTTTATATTTTTAAAACAAGATATAAACAAGCTCTATTTCTTTCTTTGGCTAGTTCGAGATTGAGATGGTTACAAAGGCTACTGCAATTTCGGAAGGATTTTTGTCCAATTCCGTTTTAGAATATCGACAAACAATGTATCTGTTACTGCAACTGAGATTAGTTTGGCAGAAATGAACAACAATCGTTCGAATATTGTCATAGAATTTCATGTGATTGGTTGTAATATTCGTTACCACACGCTAACATTTGGACACCGTATTTTCTTCGAAAATATCACCTTCAAACGAAATATGACAACGTGGCCCTATCCACCAAACTCAAATTACGTTCATGGCTGCTTTAATTTTTCATAAATGTTCTTGTTTTTCTCTGGCTCTTGTTTCAACACATCCAACAATAACTTTTATAGGATAGTAATTAATGTTAGAGACTTGTCTTCATAAAAACTTTCTTAAAAATAATGTAGGTTTTTGTTAAACAAATTTAAAAATATTTGTACATAATTTAACATTAATTAAATAATAACAATAATAATGATATTAAATAATCAAATTAATTAATATTTAAAAGTTTGTGTGGACAATATAATTTAAAATCAATAAATAAATTCTTTTCTAAAGTCAAACTTTCAACTTTTTATTACAAAAAAATATAACTCAAATTACATTATCTCTTATGTAAAATATGGATGGTTTTTATGTACAAAAAAGTTCTTCATATACACCTAATGGTACATTGTAATCTATAACCATTGCAATCATAATATTCTATTTTTGAATACATTTTTGTTAAATGTTTTTACTTTTAATTTTAAATAAGTAATTATCATAAGATAATTTATTTTAAGGAAATGCACAGTGAAATACTTTGCTTGAATAATAGAATTATTATTATTATTATTTGTAAAAATGATGGACATTAGAAAGACAATTTGACTCTTCCACCCATGTTTAGAGTTCACACAAAACAAGGTGATGTCTTAAGGAAGCAGCATGAGTCACAGATTTCACTCTCATAGCTTTCTCTCTCCAACTGATAAGAGAAGTAGTCCCATGTGGGTTCTTAGGATCCACTCACTCAACTCTAATTCTTGTGTTCCTTCTTTTCTCTTCAAAAAACTTGTGATTCTCAAACACCCTTTTTCTCCTTTTCATTCTTCTTCTCGTTTTCTCCCTCCAATGGCTGCACCTAGCTACTGCCTCTCTACATAACGTCAATTTATCCTCCTTTTTCATCTGGGTACCGTGAATTGCGACTGCCACTGCTTTCTTCCTTCTGGGCCTCCCTCAGAAGTCAGAATGATGTCTGTCACAGGCAAAACCATTGATTTCGCTGGAAAAAACTTGGTCTCTTGTGGCTGTTCTTCCAATGCTTCCTTTGATAGGCACACAGTCAGGAACTACGCCAGGGTTAGTTCTAAAGGGTGTGGTAGAGGCTATGGAGCATGTAAATTGTTCTGTTGTACGAAGAGGAGCACTCAGTGTCGAGTTTCTTCTATGAAGACTGCGGAACCCACCGTGAATGGTACAAGATTTGATTTTGATTTCATGCATTGTTGTTTCTGTAAAAAATTGTACACTGTCAATCAATCAGAAACCATCCCTGGTATGAAGTTTGAGGTTATCCTTCTAGAACTCAACAAACTTACCAATTGTGATAACTGTAATTGAATGATTGTGTACTATTTACACCATTTTCTAGTAAGACAATGGAAGTGATTCAGGTTACTTCAAGGGCATGTACTGTTTGAATGAAGGAACACTATAGTTTGAAACTTTTTGTTTTTGAACAGGGGGGACTCAAGCAATTGAAGGCCTTAACAAAGGATTGAACTTGAAGGGTTTTTCCGAAGCCCCAATTTCTGCAGCTAGGTTCTTTGAAGCGGTAGCTGATGATTTGGTAACTCTCAATAAAAATCTGCAGTCGGTAAGTAATGCTTCTGGGATGGATGAGTGCTTTCTGGTGTTTTATTTATTATGAACTGTGTGTGACTGTTGCTGTCCCATCTCATGAAGTCTTGTGTTGTTCTATATATTGTGAGTGAGAGTGCCTTCAGCAGACCAGAAATGTATAGAATTAACAAGGGGAATAGGCGCTTCAATGAAGTCCTTTACTTGTTCTTGGATTTTGTTTTTGTTAACCTTTATTGAATTCATTATTTGGGCTTTGTTTATTATTTCTTTGTATCTTGACACCAATTTACAAATTGCAATGTTTTGGATTAATGATGTTCAATTTTATTTACTTATTTATTGAGATTGGATCATTTTTTGTTACAAACATAAGTTACTATTCACTTGTTTGATCTTTTTTGTTTTGTAAGAATGTTTATCCAGTCAATTTGTTCAAAGTACTTATCATTCTCATTGCCTGCTAAACCTTCTTTCAATTAGCTTCTTTTGCTTTGCAAGTGGTGATCATTGGATTTTTGTTACCTCGCTTTTATTGTATATGATAAAGGTGCTTTGATAGATTGTAGGAGCAGAAAATCCAGTTTTAATGTCTGCAGCTGAGCAGATTTTTAGTGCTGGTGGGAAGAGGATGAGACCAGCTCTGGTGTTCTTGGTGGCAAGGGCAACTGCAGAGCTGCTTGGCTTGAAGTAAGCACATAACTCTCTATCTCTCTCTCACACACACACACACTCACACACAAGTCCACACATACACACAAAGGCATAAGCACACGTTCTTTGTCGTACCTAAAATTTTTATATGAAAATAAAAAGTTGAAAATTTCATGTGGAAACGTTGACTCCAGGGAACTTACTGTAAAGCATCGACGTTTAGCGGAGATAATTGAAATGATTCATACTGCAAGTTTGATACATGATGATGTACTAGATGAGAGTGACCTTCGAAGAGGTAGGCCTGTGATTTCTCTTTATATACCCTTTTTAATTTTCCTGATTTAGCTTTAGATTATTTGATTATGTCTTATTTTAGCTTTTTTTAAGCTGGGATGACCATGTTACAATTTATTTGATAAAATGTTTCCTTTACGTTATGTTTGTGTAAAAGCAGTGGTACTCGGGCTTGCATCATGTTTGAAATGTGTTCCATCATAGTCTTTGTCTGGTTCAGAACTTTTTGGATCAGTAATGATTTTCTGTAAAATAAGAGCATGCTCACACTTTGTGTAAGAAAAATATCTCTACGAAGAGGAGAAAAGAAAGAAAATAAGGGAGAACTACAGTAAATTTTGGTACTGAAATAGGAAAAAATGTACATTAGAAGCCTCTTCAATTTTGCGATGTCTTGGAAAGGGCTTATGTTGTTAATACAACAACATCAAAATCTTATCCCTCTAGGTGAGTTCCGTTACATGGATTTCTTTCAACCCAGTTTTACACATGATAAAGAATAAAAAAGTGCGTGTCAACAGTGCTTCTGATTATTGGTTGCATGGAGTTCATCTCTTTAAGCAATGACAGCAGACCAAACTAGCAATGCAAGTTTTGGTAAAATATACCATTTTGGTAGGCTGCAAGTGCCATTCTATAGCATATAATTGGAAGCTAAGAGTATACTTCTCATTACATGCTCATGGAACTGTTTCTAATGATCTTTAGGGAATTCAAGTAAAAACTGACAAAATTGTGTTCTCAAATATACACATGTCAAATAGATCTATAAATATCTTGCTTCAATAGAACATGAACATTCTAGTTCCTGTTTTAATAAATTCATTTTGTTATGTACCAACAGGGAAGAAAACTATACATCAAATTTTTGGAACAAGAGTTGCAGTGCTGGCCGGAGACTTCATGTTTGCACAGTCATCATGGTATCTAGCCAACCTTGAAAATATTGAAGTCATTAAACTAATCAGCCAGGTGAGTTCCATCACCATGCCTGTTTAAGGCACCATCTTTTACTTGCATGCCTAAAATCACTATTCTAAACAAATGATTGATGCACCCTGGAGCCAGTTGCTTTATCGTGGGTGTAAGATATGCACAATTCCATTTTATATAGTTCTTTTTGCATAACTACTTGGTGCTTTTTTAGGTGATCAAAGATTTTGCAAGTGGGGAAATAAAGCAGGCCTCAAGTTTGTTTGATTGTGATGTTCAACTTGAAGAGTATCTAATTAAGAGCTATTACAAGACAGCATCCTTGATTGCAGCCAGCACCAAGGGAGCTGCAATCTTCAGCGGTGCTGACAGCGGCATCACTGAGAAAATGTATGAATATGGAAGGAATCTGGGTCTATCCTTCCAAATTGTGGATGACATTTTGGATTTCACGCAATCAGCAGAGCAACTGGGAAAGCCTTCTGGCAGTGACCTTGCCAAGGGAAACCTTACTGCACCAGTAATATTTGCACTGGAGAAAGAACCAAAATTGAGGGATATCATTGAGTCTGAATTCAGTGAGGATGGTTCCCTTGATGAGGCCATCAATATGGTTAAGAGTAGTGGGAGCATTGAAAGGGCTCAAGAGTTGGCCAAAGAGAAAGCTGATCTTGCAATTCAAAGTCTCCAGTGCCTTCCTCAGAGTGTGTATCGTTTAGCCCTTGAGGATATGGTGGCATATAACCTTCAGCGGATTGCATAAGCTTATGCATGCTGATGTATAAGGACACACTGTTAAAAAAAACACAAAAACATTCTTTTGGTTCTAATATATAGTGATAAAAGCCTTGAACATGTTGTCATTTCAAGAATTTCCTTCAAATTCTGCTCCTGTGATACTTTTGGGGTACTTATATACGCATTGAAGACAAAGCAAGTGCACATTCTCATAATTTAATATATTTGCAGTTTCTCCCTCAAAGTAAAGAGCAAGAACATAATATATTCCTTTATTGTATCAATACAAGTTGCAGTATATTCTTTCCCCAATTCTTCCTTCATGGAATCATGAAAACAGTAAGGATAACAAATGAATATTTGATTTTCTTTTGCTTTCCTTTTCTTTTGTATTTTCTGAAGATAGTATAGAACTGGGCTTATAAACTCCATATGGTCTTTGTGTTGCTCATTCATTGTTTGTCATACTTTATTCTTTCCTATCGACAAAAGTTTGAATTTTTAAGCATTTGCAAATTCTTATTCTTTTTGGTAATTGAATAATATGACCAATATGTTTTTGATGGATAAGAGTGAAGAATCCTTCTTTACATAATACAATTGAATACCAATTGTTTGATTTGTTGTTTTCCAAACCACACATGAAATGTCATCAATTTGAAATTTGATTGACTCGATTCCCAAAGGATATGTTGCATTAATGGGGGAAATGTGCGTGTGATGGTAAAAGGTTTAAGTTGAATAATTTGGACCATATGACCAAAAAATTGTTGCATATATTTTGGATTCACAAATTTTGCTTGCTCATAAGCGTGTCACCTTTTTTCATATTTAAGGTTTGTTTGTGCAGTGACTAACCTATTTATATAGAGTAATTGTAAACGATAGTTTTTGCACACATCCTGTAAAAGTTCCCAAAATTTAATTCATTCCCCAAAATTTAGTTTAACATTTGTCAATAATTAAAACATAATATAAAATATCTTTCTTTTTGCCTGTTCATTCATGCATAATAAAACTAAATAATAGAAACATATTTACTCGTATAATAAATCCTTTTGATCTATCAAACATTTTTTTTCACTTTACATTATTGACTAGATTATACAAATTTCCTTCTACTCTCACAATATGATATTTTTATGAGTCTAATATCAATAGAGTATTGAAATCTTAAACTTCATACAACTTAAACATCTCAACATAATATTCATTCCTTATAAATATATGTTCACTACGCACCACATCATATCATAACCTAATAAGAATATATTCTTATTTATATTGATCATAGTTGTTTTATGATCAAATAAAGTAAACTGAATTTTTTACTCTTAAATATATGAGTAAAGAGAGAGTTAGTCAATCTAAGTCGTCTTTTAACGAATTCAATTTATCAATACAATTATCATTCATTAAATTTACAAAAAATATATCAAATTAATTAAATAAGGATCAGTTAATTAATTAAGACTCTCACTTGTTTCAAGTGTCCACAAGTGAGATTCTAATTATACTTCACAAGTCCAAACAATCTACATGTGAAGTATTTTATTTTTCTTACCTTTCTAATTAAACAAGCATGTGTGCATCTTTGAATTAACCAAAAAATCGTGAATTAATTCATTTAGTTTCTCACTTGTTCCAAGCATCTACAAGAGAGATTGTATTTATATTTCACTCATTCTAAGTGTCTATAAAAGGTGTTGCTTACACCTCCCATATTTCAAGCATCTACATGTGAAGATTTACTTGTTTACCTAAACAAAAGTTTATTAACATGTGAAGGTTTTAAGCAAACCGAGATCAAATTATCACGAAGTGTTTTAAAATAATCATAAAAGCATAAATCAGAACTCAAAAAGAGTAGATAAAATATACTATATTTTGAAGAAAATTAAAGAATAAAACTTTGATTACACATAACCTAAGAATAAACTATGATTACAAGAGAAACAACCCAAGAGATTTATCCTTCCATGTAAAAGACAACACATGACATAAAAGTGAAGTGATGAGCATGGTGAGTGGTGATCTAAGATGAGGTGAATGATAGGATGAAAGGATGAGTGATTTGATAAGCTCTATTGGACCATTATTTATAACAGACTTTGGTGATCAAATCTATTTCTCATATACACACACTCTAGGCTTTATTTTAATCGATCAAAAGAAATAACTTCAGTTGTACAACTTAAAAAATGTTCAATGCAATAGAGATTCAAGAGATCCAATGCTAGATTCAATTTGAAAAATATTGTGAAAATAATGTATTCTAATGTTGAAAATTCTCATAAATCTTACACAAAATATAAACTTTACTAAATACTTATGTTTCTAGAAAGTTCAACTAAGCAAATTATCCAATGCCCCAAACACATTAAATGACTAGTGTCTTTAAAGTACACAAATCCATCAAACGATACATAGTAGATGAGCCCATTAGACAAATCTGGCAAAAAAAAAGTAGATGTGTTGTCATACTCTTGACTTGTCTTGAATCATCTTCTCTTTTTAGTCTTCCAACTCACTTTATTTTTGCATTTATCTTAGCTCCTCTTAATCATTAGAAATTCACCAAATCAATCATGTTAACAATGTTCACAGATCCATTTGACAATTTATCACTATATCATCTATACATAAATCATGAACTTGTCTAGATATATGCTTCATTTGCACAAAACACAAGTTAGAATGTTTAGGAAGCTTCCATGTAGTGCATCAACTCAACAAAATTTAGTGCAAGGATGATTTTTTGGATTGTCTGGTGAGATTCAATAAGTTAGACTTGTAACGCCCATAATAGGAGGCTACATATAAAAGATTAATATACAAAATGTATAACAAGATCTCGTCAATTTTTTTTGAAGATTAAAAACGCGGAAGCAATTCATAAACATATCTTGTATCCATATATTACAGCAAACCAAATCTTACTTATTCTTTAAAAATACTAAGATCAAACACACGGGAAATAAGAAAATAACAACATAAAAACCCCGACAAGTTTTATTTCTTATCTCTCTCGTCGAGCTACTCCAACCAACATTATCTGCAATACCATCTACTCTCGTACAAGTACGATCATTGCAGGTGAAACCACAACCATAACATGCAAGGTGAGCAACCATAAATATCATATTATATAATAGTATAACCCATTATTCATAGACTAAACCATCCATAACATCATATCTCAACACAAAACATAATAACATCACAATCATGTCTTTCATAAATCAATGTTAGTTCCTTGTATTTCGTTGTTATAACATGTTCTCAATAATAGGCGATTCAAGTCGTCTTCCATCGCAAATTCAAACCTATCTTTCCGATTCCTCAAGGACTAACGAGTGAAAATATCGATACTACGCGCACCAGTGCACTATAGTCAACACGAACCGCAGTCATTGGGCGAGACATCCACCCTTTTATTTCTTCGCACAAAAGGAAATGTGACACTCGAATCTTTGTCTCACGAGACTCAAACTTATTATCGTATTGATATGCTCACACATCCGACAAAATTACAAGTAAATAACACAATTTATGTGCACAACTTAAACTCATACATATTCTCGATAACATGTATAAAATCAACCAAAAACATAGGTCAAACTAAATAACCAACAATTCTCAAATTAAAATAGTTTTTTATTTTTAAACTAAAGCACCCCCAAAATTGCTAAGTTCACACCCCTATCCATTAAAACAAAATTTCTAGTGCCCCTATAATTACTAAGTTCACACTCCTATCAACTAAAACAAAATTTTTGACACATCCCTGAGATTACTAAGTTCACACCCCTCTCTACTAAAACAAAATTTTTGACACACCTCCTATAGTTCTTAATTCACACCCCTCTACATTAAAACAGAATTTCTGACGCACCTCATGTAATTACTAAATTCACACCTCTTCCTACCTACTTTGCAAGTGGTCCCACAACCATTTAATTATTATTATTTTTCTTTCACCTCTTTGGTTGGTCCCACGAGGGTCCATCTAGGGATGGCATAAAAACCCGTACCCGTGGATAAAATTCGCTACGGATATTTAGTACTTGCGGGTAAAAGGTACCCGCGGGTAATGGGTCGCGGGTATTTTAATACCCGCTTGTTAACGGGTCGGGTTCGGATATCACACTATCCGCACCCGCGAGTACCCGCTACCCGTCTGGAAAAATGAAAATACAATTTTATCCTTCGTCCTTTAAATTATTTTCTAAGTTGTTGTATTCTGTGTTTGCCTCAAACCCTAAATTTCAATTTTGAAGGGTCACACACAAAACCATCCATCGGGAATTGAATGCAAACTCAAGAAAGGGAGTCCCATTACTTCCCACACCAGCACTACCAGATATCTGAACCTGTTGTCGAAACAATCGGTACCGTTATAGAGTCGCGCAACGGAATAAAATATAGATAGCGGAAAGCGTGTAACGATCACAACACAAGTTAAAATAGTCGGTTTCAAACAGTTGATGTGCATAAAACAGTAAAGAGTGTAGGGAATAGAAAAATTGACACACTGGATTTTTATCCAGGTTCGAATCAAAAGATTCTACGTCCAGTCGTTAATCACTATAAATAGTGATTAACCTTTTTCACTAAAAATATAGTTGTACAGATTACAAGATAATGAAATGAGCAAAGAATAGAAAACACCTTCCTTCGACAAACGAACCAGAAGAGTGCAGCAAGTAACTTCCTTCGACAAACGAACCGGAAGAGCTTCCTTCGACGCACGAACCGGAAGCAACAACTCTGCCAACTTGAAGAGAACCGCTTCGACCTTTGACACACAAAGCGCGAGCTTCTCCTATTCACAAGACCAGGCAAGAGCACTCTTTCACTTTGAGAACTTCCTCAGACAAACTGTATTCTCAAAATGGCATAGATCCTTTTCACTCACAGAGAGCTTCCCTTAGGCACAAAGCTCTAATACTCTCAATTGAAAAGTTAGTTTCTAAGAGTTTTGAAGACCTCTATTTATAAGCCTAGTTTCATGCAGGGTCAAAAACTGAAAAGACATCTCTCAACTGCCACTGATAATCGATTATCAAAAGTGATAATCGATTATTTTGTGTCCGTTATGGGGTTTTCAAAAAAGTGATAATCGATTATCCTAAGCAATAATCGATTATTCCAGAGACTTTGACAAAATTAAATGAAATAGTGATAATCGATTATTCTATGTAATAATCAATTATTTGCACAAGCAACTCTCTTCTAAACTGGCTCGTGATAATTGATTATTCCTCTTGATAATCGATTATTTGTGCAATGACTCACTAAATATGAAAACTTCTAAGAGTTTTTACATCATTACATTTTATCCTATACATTTATTTCTACAAAATGCGTTTAACAAAGATGCATTTAGAGTCTTCAATTCTTCAGCTTTTATCATCATCAAAATTTCACAGTAGCTTCAAGATACCAATGCTCCTCATTGGTAACACCTGTTCTTCTTCTTCTTCTAAGAGTAACCGTTCATAAGTCGTAGGGTTACATTTGTCACGGTGCCGTTGCCACTCGTCAAGGATGTGCGCGTGGAGCGTGTTGGCGCTCTCCCTGGTGATCATCACCGGTGGCTTCGGCTTGTTCTTGGATCTCAACGGCCGCCCTCGTGGATTCATGAAGTTTCCTTCTCCTTTCCCTTTTCGTTTCTGTTTCGTTTTTTAGAGGAAAAAAGATTTGACGACCTGCGGTGTGAGGGGGGAAAAGATTTGGCGACCTGTAGTGTGAGGGGGGAAAAGATTTGGCGGCCTGCGGTGTGAGGGTTATTATTCGAGCTCTAGGGAAGAAGCAGTTGGCTACTAGGGACTTCCCCTGTATCGCATCATATAGGGAGGAAAAGGAGAAACCCTAAAAGAAAGGTTTGAGCTTGGCCCATCTTGAAGATTATGAAAGAAAACCTAAAAAAAAAAGTTAGGACCCTGTCCATTTTTAAAAACAAAATTAATAATAAAAAAAATAATTTCAACTTTTGGCCCGTTTTCATAAAATAATTTATTTAAACATTGATCTGAATTCTATTTGAGAAAATAATATGTTTTTTTTTTCAATTTAATTTAAACATTTTTTTAAAAATCATAAAATATTATTTTTTTAAAAATATTTGCAGGTTGAAACGGATATCTAACAGGTATTTACAGATTTTTTTATACGGATATCCGACGAATAACAGGACAGGTACGGATACAGTTTTTTACATGCTAGTCGGGTTCGGATATCACACTAACCGTACCCGATCCGAACCCGACCCGTTGTCATCCTAGCTCCATCCATGACCACTCGCATTGTCATTTTCTCTCATCATTTACGTACAAACACTCCTCTTTCTCCTTCTCCTTTTGTTGAATTCATCTTCCTTCCTTTTCTATTTTTCCAAAATCTATTAAACCACCCCCCCCCCCCCCCCCCCCCCTTCTCTCTCTCTCTCTCTCCACTTTCTCAACATAAAACACGTACACACACATATTAACTCTTCACTTTCTTTCCTTTCTTTTTCAAATCAACCCAAAAATTATCGTTTCTCATTCTCTCTCTATTAATTTAAGTAACACACACCATCACCTCTTTCCTTTCTTTTTCAACTAATACCTATTAAACCAACTTCATTCTCTCTTTTTTTTTCTCCCCTCCCCTTTATGTAATCACTTTCCAACCCTTCATTCTCTTCTTATTTATTTTTCTCACTTCTCCTAACTTAATTACGTAACTTTCCATGCACACTCACCACTGTTCACTTTTCACTTTTATTTCACAACTCCACTTTTATCACTTCAACTCCAACTTACTTAAATCACCCACACTACTCTCACATTTCCTTTCTCTTTTCCTTTCATTTATTCTTCTCCTTTCTTTTCTAATTTCTAGAAAACCACTAACTTTTCCCTTTTTAACTAAAAACCCACTATCCCAATTTTTACTCTCTCTCATTATTCACCTACTCACACATGAACTCCTACTTGTCTTACACTTTTGTTTTTCAACCTCCCATTCTCAATGTTTTCACGTAAACACAATCCACACTTTACACTTTTCTTCTTTTTCTCTTCCTTTTCATCATGTACACAACACACTCTTGCACCTTCTTTCTTGCATTTTTCTTTAACCCAAAACACTCAACTCCCCTTCCTACTAGATACATGTACCCCATTCTTATACCCTTGTTCCTTAGTTTTTGTTTCCTCTCCCTCATCCTTCTCTTCCACTAAGAGGAAGAGACACTCACAAGTCCCACACCCACCACACTCTTAATTTGAGAGTATAAAAGCCACAAAAATAGGAGTTAACACATGAATATACAAACATGCAAGAGAAGCACTAAACAACCCACAACAACATAATTAAACCCTCCATTCATACAATCCCCCCAAAAAAATACATAAGGCATGAGAACCATTACAAACATATATACAACATCATATAACATTATTATACACCCTTCATATACAAATGATACATTCTCAGGTTTCTCGCCTAACATTCAACAACATGGAGGTACACAACATTCAAGTGGGTGAAGATCTAACGGTTGAAATTGGGTCAATAAGGGTGTTGGAAGTGCAAATGAAGAAGCTGCGGAAAAAGGAGATCCGCACGGTGTTGGAACAAGAAAACCCAAGAGATAACTTAGGAGTTAGAGGATTATATGAGAAAAGAATATCCTCATTTTGAGTAGTAGCTTAAATTTCCGTCCTGACGAAAATTTGGAAAATATGAAAAATGTAAGACTCTCGTAAAATAAAAATATTTCCTATTTTATTTTTATATTTTATAGTAATAAATAATTAATTATGGTGTGTATTGTGTGTAGAGAGTGTTAAAAAAAATAAAAATTAATTTATGTTGGTTTTTATTTTAAAGTTCAAATCTCTTGGCCCAAAATAAGGTTTCCTAGATTTTTTTTATTGGTGTTTTATGATGATTCCAATCAATTAAATAATGTTTTAATAAATTTAATCAAGGTAAAATTCAATCATAACAAAAGTAGAAGTGATTTTACAAACTAAAGTTTTATTTTAATTACCTAAAATTTTCTAATGTGTAAATCTAACAATATTTGATAAATCTGACAGATTAAAAGAAAATTTTGTTAATAAACTAAAATTAACTTAACTTTTATTAAAGAGTTTAAAACAATAAAACAAGTTTAAATAAAAACTGAACATCATTTAAGTTACGATTGTATCGTGGATAAGCTCACGATTGTTTCATTCGACATCTTGCAAAAATATATCTGAATTATTTTCAAACTATCAAATAACCTTATTGAACGTCTAATTAAAGATTTATTATAAAAAATTCAAATCATTTTATAAACTCTATTTTTATATGAATTTTCTGATTTTCAATTGAAGCTGTTTGACTAACAGGATGATTGTGGTGTTGCGAATGAAAAAAAATATAATTTTATTTAATTGATTTATTTTGAAAAGTTCTATTTTATTTTTTCGTTATTTAGCTTAGTTTTTATATAAACCGTTATATTATTAACTTAAGATATAATGATTATTTTGTTTTATTTTAATACAATATAAAATTATTTTTTAGTTATATATAAAGGTCAATAAAATTAAGTAGTTGGTAGAACTAATTTTTGAGAATCAGTAGTTAAAAAATTGAAAATTGTAAAGAGCGGCACGGGTTTTATTAGTCCTGTTACGTGTTGTCTTTTAGTTGGGTAGGACATTACCATATACTTATTTGTCATTGATGACAAACTTCATATAAATGTCTCCGACTTCCAGCCAAAATTGGTTCAAGTGTTACTGAGAAGAATCATTCTAAAATTTATGTATAACCAATCTCTCTCAAAGTGCTCTAAATCATTGCAGGCCATTTCAGTCACCCAAAATCAAAACTAAACAATTAGGAGAGTTTCTGTTCACAAATTTATGATAGTTTCATACTTAACAAAAAAATATGATAATCATGACCTTTATTATATTGTAACTCCTATGCACCAACAAAGTAATATAATCTGATTTTGCGGTTTATTTTATTTTACTCCTATATTGTATTTCTACATTGAGAGCAGCGAAGTAAAATATGCATAGTACTTTAATATTTATATAAATATAGCATGTTTTATATCAAATAAAGATAATATATCTAACACTCTTTCTCAAGTTAGTATATACAAATTGTCATAAAGACTAAGTGAAAATATCTGCTTCTGCATTGTGACACCAAATTGCTAATGATTTGCAAGACGACATAAAAGATGAAATATCAATCTAGAAGACTCTCTTGAACAATAAATCTGGGAGATTGCTCCATGTAAATCTCTTCTTGCAAATCGCCATTGAGGAATGTCACTCGTAGATAAAGAGGTAATTATTGGAGAGCTAGCACGACTATAAATAAACTAACAAAAATCATATTTTCCATGGAAAAAAACATATATGGACGGGTCAAATGCAATAGTGACAAAAGAGAAGTCAGAAGAGACAGCAGCATAAGAAGCCATGGATGAATAAGAGAGAGAAATCTTAAAAAATTCAAGATTCTTCGATCAAGGCACCTGAAAAAAGAGAAAAACAACAACATTGATGCTCTGAATAGCTTCCTGGAAGAGATGGAACATGTGACAACACACGATGAACTTGAAAGAGGAAAAATAGTGACATCGACGCTCTAAATTGCTGTGAGACGTGTCACCATGCATAACGGAGAAAAGGAACAGATCCACAACTTTAAAAGGCGCTAAGAGTGCATAGGAGCTTTGATGAAGACATCGTTGACAACATGAGAGTGGCATGGCCAAGATAATCAAAATCATGTGATTGTCGGTTGAAATTAGAACTTTAATAATGATAACGGTAAACGATAGCGCCGCCGATAACAGTAGATAACATCGTCGCTGATAACTACGTATTATATTAAATCCAATAAAAATTAGATATGAAATCAATTTAAAATATATAAGCAGATATAAATCTCACTAGGATGAAAAATATATATATATATATATATATATATATATATATATATATATTAATTATATATTAATTATGTAGTGAAGTTTTCAAGAAAAAAAAACCATTATAAATTCGGTGCATACTTCAATTTTTATCTTAAATAATTAATCTTTTCTTATAAACTAAAAATTTATATTTATTCAACTTAAAATTTCTTATTATATCAATATAAATATTCTAACATCATTTTGTTTTTTTTTTCGTTCATCGGTAACCATTAATAAAGAGGTTATTTTTTATAACTGTTTTGTGATTCTTCATAATATACATATTTTGTTACTCATTTAATCTTTATTAATATAATTTATTTTATTCTTAAAATTTTATAAATATTTTTTAATTAATTATTTATAATAAAATTCAAAATTATTTTTTTGGTAAATTTAATAATATTAATTTTTATTATTATAATAAAAGTAGAAACAGACATATTCCAGTAGTATTAATAATGACTTTCATCAACCCGAGGGAGGAACTTGCGTACAGATGTAGAATAGTGACATATTTTGCCACATCAAAACCAACAGTGTAGAGATAATCACAACTCATGCACGCATTATAAGAAGGAACGGAAAAAGAGAAGATAGCAGCGAATAAAACATAAAACCTCCAGTTAAGCAAAATTGGTAGAAAAACTAAAGAGATTCAATGCTATTTTCTCATCGTTTAATATATAATGTTTTTAATTTTCTAGATTTGCAATATGAGATGTGAACCTTTGTCTCACTCAAAATTAGATATAATTACTGATCATGTTTAATATCCTGGCAATGCTTGTTTTCTTTTGCTAATTTTCATAAGACCCGATGAAGTGTCTGAATTTGAATCTTGACACTGGTTGGAAGAAAAGTTGCATGGTAAGAAAAAAGTAAATCAGAATTTAAAGTTTTCATTTTTTTCTAATTTATAAGATTGTGTAAAGATTTTTTTTAGCTGGATTTTTTATTTATTTTTCTTGAATTCAAAATCTTTCTTTATAAGGGTTCTATTAAATTTTTGCTTGAACGAACTCATATAACAACCAATTTTGTTTACAAGATTTTGTTCAAAACCATTTTAACAATATACCTTTTAAACAATTCAAAATAATCAGTACAAATCATAATTAGCTGAAGCATCATACTTCACTCATTTTAATTCAATCTGATCATTCAAACTCAATTTGTGTGTGAATATATTTCCTTATATCAAACTCATAAAACATAAATAAATAGGAACTAACTCTACTCATTTAAACTATATTTAAAACTCAAAAAGAAAACTTTGTATCTTAACATGTATAATAATCACTACATCAACTTCTCAACAAGAGTGTTCGATTCAAAATATTATAGAGCAAATCAATTATTAAACAAAATTCAACAACACAATTTCAAACATTTAAACAAAATACAATCCCTACATAAAACTCAAATATAGTGACCAAATCACCTTTACATTTAAATAATTTATTCTAAGATTTTATGAAAAACATAAGTAGCTTCCCCTACCTAAAGTTTTTTCTTTAAAGTAACTTTTAGTCCAAATAATAAACCTATTAGAAATATACGAACCTAAAACAAAATATCCAAATGATAGAATTTAAGTATGACCTTAACTCTACCAAAATTGATGATAAATTCATCACAAGGAAAAGATGAAATTAGAAAGAAATTAGGGGAAGAGAAAAATATTTATTAAAGAGGAGAGAGAGGGAAAAATAGAATGAAAACATTATATAACACTTTAATACATAATATTACTTTTGTTTTAAACATTTACATTTTTACTAATAATTAGATAAAGTCTTAGTGAGAGTATTTTCGGCCTTATAAAACTCTTAGATGATATTTTTTTTAAAAATAAGGTAAATTAATAAATTATGAATGTTACACGGGATATTTTCTAAACTACAGTAGTATTAGAAAGGTATTAAACAATTTTGAAACCATGATAAGATTTTTAAACTAAAATAATCAAAAGTCTAAATTCAAGTAAAAGACATTTTAGTTAATTAAGTACTAAGTTAAAACACGTAATAACTTCCTACTCCTTAATCATGACAATTACATATTTCCAAAACAAGAAAACACATAATTACAGGTAAAAGACATGCTCTATAAATTCATGCGTTCATTTTTCTGAGGGTATCCTGGGAATGTTTAAAACCAAAGAAAACATTATGCACCGAAATCTCTTGTTGGTCTTCCTATAGTCATCAACTTTTCCCAGTTTTGTTTGCTCCACCGAACTCTGGTAGAGAGAAATGGAAGTAGTGTGGAGAAGGATTCTGATGCTGATTCTGATACTGGTTCTGATATGCGCATGGAGGATGCTGAATTGGTTATGGTTCACACCCAAGAGGCTTGAAAGACTTCTAAGAGAGCAAGGTCTTCAAGGCAATCCATATACACTTTTCGTTGGAGACAACAATGAATTTGTGAAGATGAGAAAGGAAGCCTTCTCCAAACCCATGAATCTCTTCTCACACGACATAGTGCCGCGTGTGTTTTCCTTTTTCCATCACAGCATCAACACACATGGTATGCTTGTCGTTCCTTCTTTTATTGTCTTTTTGTCGCTGTTGCTTTGTCTTTCTTCGTTTCAGGCCTTCTTTTGTTTTGTCCAAGTACTTTGTGGCTGAAGCATCGATGCTAACTTGCGTAGTAGTTGCTCGGAATAGATCAGAAAATTTCACTCACATGATACCCAATATTTGTTCAAAAGTTAGATTTGGATGGCTTTGCATGCGATGAAGATGAACTTTTTTCTCTATGCTGAGATATTTAAAAGACAATGCTTTTCTTTTTTCTATATTTGCATGTAAAATGAGTACAAGATGCAAGGTTAATGGTATGTTTGGTACAGATGATAACAAATAATATTGTTGATCTGGAAAAAGTTAAGAGTTTCGTTGAAGAGAAATAGAGATAACAGTACAAGTGAACTTAGATGTAAAGTAATACAGTTTGGTTAGTTCATCATAAAAGATAATTTCGACACTTTTCTCGTACATAAAAGTAATTAACTGTGACTTCTCAGGACACTGATTGGGGCCATTAGCTTGAAAATTCCAAAAAGCTTCAAAGTAGCTAAGTGGATTTAATTGATAAGCTAGTATTTCAAAGTTTATTTCATTTAGACTTTAGATCATGTTGAAGACGCGCTTAAAGCAGTACAGAGATATCTCTGTGGGACATTTCAGACTGATAAAAAGCTTTTATCTGTACGTACATTATATGAAAAATTAGTCATGATATGATAATTCGTTTACTTAATCTGTCACATCCCATTAATTATATAATGATCATATTTTGGACATGCCTGTCATTTCAAACGACAAGAAACTAGGTTTGTATTAAATCATCTAGAGTTTAAGATCTTATGCTATAATGGATGAAGAAGAAGAATACTGGTGCACTTTCAAGGCATGCAAATTTAAACTAAAGCAGATTAATGTTCTGTTCCTTTTTGCATAAGCCAAAGGTGTCGGTAGACAAGGTCTAAATATTCTTGAAAAGCACGAAACCATAATGCCCCAAAGGTATTTCTCCTTGCACGAGGATATGCTTCTAATCTTATAAATTCTCTGCTTGGTCTTTTCTTCTTGATGGGAAAGAAAGTTTCATAACATATATGACAGAAATTTTGAATGAAACTGGGATTTCTGTCATTCTTCCTACCGTTCTTCCCTTTTTTGTTTCGCTCTATGTTGCTAACTTATTCTGAGATATTTGTCTCAAGATTGTGAGGAATGATTTCTATTTCTGTATTATTCTATTTTGAATATCAGTCTGGTACCTTTCAGTTTTGCTGTACCACATATATTGTGAATTATGTTTGTTTACTTTGATCAAATAGGAGTATATGCTTAGAAATTTTACAAATAAATTAGTAAGGAGCTGGTACTTGACAGAATTGGGTCCTAATATTTTGTTTTTTTAGAGTCCTTCTATTGCATTGTACAGAAAAGTTTCCTCTGTTTTCCAAGTTTTTAATACAGATAATTCTAATTGAAGCATATTGGTATTGTTTGTTGATGGAATGTAGGCAAAAATTGTTTTATTTGGTTTGGATCAGTACCTAGGGTGACCCTCACTGATCCTGAGCTAATCAAAGATGTATTCAACAAGCCGCATGAGTTCGGAAAGATTAAAATTAATCCACAAGTCAGGTTAGTAGCTCCTGGTCTTGAAAGCCACGAGGGAGAAAAGTGGAGCATGCACAGAAAGATAATCAATCCTGCTTTCAATTTAGAGAAGTTGAAGGTGAGTTTCATTTTATTACGTATAGATCTTATAAGTTGATTAATTTGCCTTTCGAAGGAAAACATCGTTATTTGTGTGATTATGTTTGTTTTTTTTCTTAGCATCTGTTGGTTTACAAGTATCATGATGTGAACTTGGAATATTTTGACATTGAAATTTTAACACTTAGTTGTTTCTGCATTACACCTCAGAATATGTTACCACTATTCATCAAATGCTGTGATGATCTGATTAGAAAATGGGAGGAAATGTTGTCTTTCAATGGATCAAGTGAAATAGACGTATGGCCTTTCCTTCAGAATTTGGCTAGTGACGTAATTTCACGAACAGCATTTGGAAGTAGTTATGAAGAAGGAAGAAGAATATTTCAACTTCTAATAGAGCAAAGTGAACTTACCATGCAACTTATGTTGAAAGTTTACATCCCTGGATGGAGGTAAGACTAATATGTATATTTGACTACTTTATGGAATTAAGTGAGCAAGCTTTTTGGATGATCTTATTTAACAAAACCAAACTTGTCATTCTTTGTAAAGGACTTTGTGATGAGAAAACAAGAATTGTGATTAAGAATCAATGAAACTTGTTGTTTTCAACAAACATTTTATCAAATATTGTGACATGATTATGTGATATCTCTCTATGTCAACTTGTAAAACCAAACTGTGTTTAGCATTGAAAAAACCATCATAGAAATGTATTTGATATCAAAAGAGAATTTCCTTCAGATAATGATTAATACAGGATTGGTTATGTTCATTTGTAGGTTCGTACCCACTGCTACCCATAGAAGGATGAAGGCAATTGACAGGGAAATAAAGGCTTCACTTATGGATATCATTAACAACAGAGAGAAAGCACTAAAGGCAGGTGAAGCCACTAAAAATGATTTGTTAGATATACTTCTGGAGTCAAATCACAAGGAAATTCAAGAACATGGAAACAATAAGAATGTTGGAATGAATATTGAAGATGTTATTGGGGAATGCAAGCTATTTTACTTTGCAGGGCAGGAGACAACTTCATCTTTGCTTGTTTGGACAATGATATTATTGAGTATGTATCCTGATTGGCAAACACGTGCAAGGGAGGAAGTCTTACAAGTTTTTTCCAATCGAAAACCAGATTTTGAGGGATTGAATCACCTTAAGATTGTAAGTTCGTATTATCATTTTGATATTGAATAACATGCTCAAAGTAAATTACTCAGAATATTTTTGCAACAGGTTACCATGATTTTGAATGAGGTTCTCAGGCTATACCCACCGGTAATTGGTCTTGCTCGAAAAGTTCGTAAAGATGTGAAACTAGGAAATCTATCATTACCTGCTGGAGTGCAAGTTTCCTTGCCAATAGTTTTGGTTCACCATGATTGTGAGCTCTGGGGTGATGATGCTAAAGAGTTCAAACCTGAGAGATTTGCTGAAGGAGTTCTAAAGGCCACAAATGGAAGAGCTTCACTGATTCCCTTTGGAGGTGGTCCTAGGATATGCATTGGACAAAACTTCTCCTTGTTGGAAGCAAAGATTGCTTTGTCAATGATTTTACAACGTTTCTCGTTTGAACTCTCTCCAACCTATACCCATGCTCCAACAACTGTGCTTACTCTTCAACCCCAACATGGTGCTCAACTCATTCTACGTAAAGTAGAAATATAAATAAGGATCGCGATATTCCAACAACGCCAATTTGACAAAAATTTGACAACGCCACGTATCAAGTTTTAATTGGTCGAATTTGAATGCTTTTTTTTAATTTAAAATCTGATTTGAAATGGGTTGAAGTTTGGATTCCGAAACTGCCCTCTTCGTTTTCGAACTCTATCTTCTCTCCTTATCACTGTCTTCTCTCTCCATTTTGGGGATTTTAATTTCATTTCAACTTCTCTCTTCATAGCAGTGTTCTCCTTCCTCCATTTTTAGGGTTTCATTTTGTTTTGAACATCTCTCTCCTGCTTCCCTGTCACCATTGTTTTCCTTTGAATCTTTGTGGACATTGGGTTTGTTTATTTGAGTTGTAGATTATGCTTGTCTCGTTCGGTGTGGATTTGTCTCGTTCGGTGTCTCTGTGGACATTGAGTTTCTTTCTTTGAGTTAGAGATTACCCTTGTCTCGTTCGGTGTCGATTTGGTGGAAGTTGTTACCTTTTTTGTGCAATGGGTTCGTCCGGTGACAATGGTTCTTCGAACAAGGTATGAACTTTTTCGTGTCTCGGTATTCGTATTTTGGGGAGTGGATTTTGGTCTTGCATCTGTTCGTCATTTTTTTGGTGTGTCTTGCTTTTGGGTTGTCACTTAAGTTGCTTTTGGGTTATCACAAGATTGATGTTGCTGTAATCGATTACAGGGAGCTGGTAATCGTTTACCAGTAGAAAAATCTCCTTTTGTACCGAAAGTTGAAGAGTGCTACCCAGACGTGGCTTAACCACTCCCCAAGAATATTTTGGATTCGTTATGACTGTCTTTTGAAAGTTTTATGGATGGATCATTAATGGAACACTTCAACTTGGAATACTTCAATATTAAACAAATATAAACGAAATAATGAAGGGTATTGAGTAATGAAAAATTATACCAATACTAAAAAGCAGATACATTAATAAAAAAACGTAATGACATTTCATGAAACAACAAGTTTTGAAATGAAAAGATACATAACAATATACAATGAAATGTAATCTAAGAAGATGGTTGTCGATCAAATTGATTGCGGAAGTTAATAACTTCTTCCTCTACGAGTTGTGCAAAAATTGTCATGAACTTGAACTACCTTGGTTCAAACACCTATAGGTGGTTTTCTCCAATTGAGGTGAGGTGCATAACCCATGCTGTCAACTTTGTCTTTGCTGACTATTTTAATCATAACTTTTTCCACAGACCTCCAAATGATGTGATTCTTTTTTTATTAGAAAGTAGACTCAAACATCTTTCCAATGACTACTAATTTATAATTTTTGGACACCTGAGTAGGTGCAGTTAATTCCTTAAAGTTAACATTTTATATATTTCTACCACCTCTGACCTTTGCTGGTTGTTTTGCTCATAACTTTCTCCATCGAACTCCAAATGAGTTGATTCTTGTTTTGTTGGAAAGCTCTTTGAGTCTAGATTCCAACAAAACAAGTATCAAGTCTTTTGGAGTTTGGTGGAGAAAGTTAAGAACAAAACAAGTAGCAAAGGTCAGAAAAACAGAGTTGGGGAGCAATGTTCATCTAGATGGGGAGTACAGTTGACGTTTTTGTACAAATTACCCTTTTTCCTCGGGTAATCGATTACAAGACCCGTGTAATCGATTACCAGAGGAAAAAGGGTAATTTGTACAGAAACTTCAACTGTACTCCCCAGCTAGATGAACACTGCTCCCCATTCTCTATTTTTGTTGAATTTTTCCTTTTTTGAGATGGGTGAGTGAGTCCAATGTTATTCGGTGAGCTCTCTGCACCAATAATGAGGTTAGGTCATTGATTTCTTCAAAATAAAAATGTCCATTTAGGTGGTTTTATCCAATTGAGGTGAGGTGCATAACCCATGCTGTCAACTTTGACCTTTGCTGACTATTTTAATCATAACTTTTTCCACAGACCTCCAAATGATGTGATTCTTTTTTTATTAGAAATTAGACTCAAATATCTTTCCAATGACTACTAATTTATAATTTTTGGACACCTGAGTAGGTGCAGTTAATTCCTTAAAGTTAACGTTTTATATATTTCTACCACCTCTGACTTTTGCTGGTTGTTTTCCTCAAAACTTTCTCCACCGAACTCCAAATGAGTTGATTCTTGTTTTGTTGGAAAGATCTTTGAGTCTAGATTCCAACAAAACAAGAATCAAGTCATTTGGAGTTCGGTGGAGAAATTTAAGAACAAAACAAGTAGCAAAGGTCAGAAAAGTAGAGTTGGGGAGCAATGTTCATCTAGCTCGGGAGTACAGTTGAAGTTTCTGTACAAATTACCCTTTTTCCTCTGCTAATCGATTACAAGACCCCTGTAATCGATTACCAAAAGAAAATGGGTATTTTGTACAGAAAATTCAACTGTACTCCCTAGCTAGATGAACACTACACCCCATTCTCTATTTTTGTTGAATTTTTCATTTTTTGAGATGGGTGAGTGAGTTAAATGTTATTGGGTGTGCTCCCTGCACCAATAATGAGGTTGTTAGGGCCTGACGAGTGTACGAGAGAAGAAGATATAGGAGGGAGAGGGGAGAGGACGAACGTCCAGAGCAAGGAGGTAACCGCACGGTAGCGGACGAGCGTGCCGAACTGGAGATGACGAGGGGCGAGGACGAGCGTCCTCAGCGAGGGGAGGCCGAGCGAGCGGGGCAACAAGTAGTGAGGACGAGCGCCCCGGGCGAGCAGAGCGAGGACGTACGTTCGGAGCAAACGGGGCAACGAAGAGAAAGGACGAGCGTCATGAACGAGCAGTGCATGGACGAACGTCCTGAGCAAGTGGAGGCAACGAGGGGCGAGGACGAGCGTCCTAAGTGAGGACGAGCGTCCTGAGCGAGGACGAGCGTCCTAAATAAGGACGAGCGTCTTGAACAAAGGGAGACGACAACGAACGTCGAAGTGGGAAGCGGAAGGACAGGCGGGACTCAAGGAACGTCAGTAGAGTATTACAATAAATATAGTAAATAAGGATAGAATGATTCTTTCCAGATAATGATAATAAATAGGCAATTACTATTATTCCCTACCTTTTCGGGAAGGAATGATTAGTATTAATAAAGGAGGCACCTAGAGCTTAGGGTATGTTTTTGATTATTGGGAGTACTGTAAGAGAGGTTATGCTCTCGTGTGACTGAAGGAGACCCTGCTCCCAGTCATTGGTTGTGTTTTGTGATTACCAAAGTTACAGCAATAAAGAGTTCTACTCAGTTAAGTACGTTTGTTTCACCGTGAGAGGCTAGTTACGTGGTCAGGCACGTAACAGAGGTTAAGTCATTGATTTCTTCAAAAAAAATGTCCATTTAGGTGGTTTTCTCCAACTGAGGTGAGGTGCATGATCATTGTTTATTCGTCATCATTGACACAGGACTGATGTTGTTGTAATCGATTACAGGGAGCTGGTAATCGATTACTAGTGGAAAAATCTCCTTTTGTACCAAAACTTGAGGAGTGCTACCGAGACATGGCCGAAGCACTCCCCAACAGTCCTGACGACTGTGTTTTCAAGGTTTTGTGGATTGATCCCCCCTGTTGGTGATGGTTTAAGGCGTTCACAACAAGCAATTTCAACTTTGGTGAGTCCTATGTAGATGGAAGACCCACGAAGGGTGTTTATAGGTTGAGAGGTAAGGTTCTGCACCATTGACAAAGGAATGATGCACTTGTAATCGATTACAAGGACCCTGTAATCGATTACCAGTGGAAAAATCCCCTTTTGTACCAAAAGTTAAGGAGTGGTACCCAGACATGGCTGAAGCACTCCCCAACAATCCTGACGACTGTGTTTTCAAGTTTTTATGGATTGATCCCCCTGTTGGCCATGGTTTAAGGTGTCCATAACAAGCAATTTCGAGTTTGGTGAGTCCTATGTGGATGGAAGACCCACGAAGGTTGTTTATAGGTTGAGAAGTGACGTTCTGCACCATTGTTTATAGGTTGTTTATACGAAAAAACAATACCTTTGGAGAAATGATGCCAACAAAACCACTCGCTAACCAAAGAGGAAGGAACAATGCACCTAAGCGACGAAGGAACAACGGTGCCAGCGGAAAAACGAGAGCTTTGGAGAAATGGCGCACAGAAAGCACTTCAATGGCGTAGAGAGAGAGAGAGAGACGACTTCCTCCAAAGACACTGGTGGACCCAAGCGACGGACGAACAACGGTGGACAGAGACACCACTTCAATGACGGAGAGAGTTTCAAAGGAAGGAACTTCAATGACGGAGATAGAGTTTTGAAGGATCTTTCGGTGAAGGGGGAGAGAAAGTTTCGAAAAGGGGGAGAGAGAGTTTCGAAAAGGGGGAAAGAGAGTTTCGAAAAGAAGGAAAGAGACTTTCGCAGGGTTTCTGAAAAGCGCCAAAAAGTTTCTGAAAATTATTCCAAAAATGCCCTCCAAAACAAAATGAATCTTTAAACAAAATTTAATAAAAACAACCAATGACAGTGAAACACGTGTTGTTGTCAAATTGTTGTCAAAAATCTGTTGTTGAAGAAACGTTTTCCTATAAATAAATAATAATGATTTGGTACTGTTTGGTTCATATTTTACTCTTAAAAAACTTATAATGTAATAACATTTCAAGAAGATTAAAGGAGACCAACATTTTCATGACTATTATTGCTTTATTTTCTAGTATTAATGTGTGAGAAACCTTTCTTGTATTGAATAATATAAGGGTACTGTTCCAAAAGAGTCTACCCACTCTTTTCTTTAACTCATGATCTGATATATTTCTTAGCCACTAAGTAATGCTCCCATGCTTTTGTGGGCTCTTAATAAGAACATAAAGTTGTCATAAGTGCAATAGTTCAAGATGGATCCACGAAGTTTTTTTACTAAAGTAAACGGATGAATGACTTGAAGTAACACAACACCTATATATTCCTATCCCAATTTCCTCACACTTTAATTCAAAAGATTGGAAGAGCTAAAACAAGAGCATGAGTCAATTTATGTATTGAGTCCTTAATAGTTTTTTCATCTCATAGGAAAGACACATCCTTCTTAATATAAGTTCGTTCATTAAGAGGATCAAGAAGAAGAAAAGTCCTTCATAAATCTTAAAAAAAAAAGCTAGCTATTCCATGAAAGCTTTGTACTTCTACATTTTTAGGGGTGAGGTAAATTTTGTTTTGTAATCTACATGAACACTTTCTTTTCCAATTTTGAACCCAAGCAAGATCACATTTTTTTAAAAAATTGTATTTCTCCTAATTGACATATGTAATGTCCCAATTACATAGTTCACGGTTAATGAAAATAATCAACATAAAGAAATAAGTTCAATTACATTATTTCAAAAATTTATACAAGTAAACAACTGTATCAATCTTAATAATCTTAACTCATTTTCTCGCATTTCTGAAACATATGTAACATCGTCTACTCACATATAAATCATTATACGATCATCGCGACAATCACAAACACAAATACAACACAAACAAGTATGTGGTAAGCTACTGTTAAAATAAACCATAAGAATACAATAGATGAATAATAAATACTTATTACATAATAACAATGAAGTCACCCCATTCTTAAGAGCATTAACTTTAGGATTCCTAATACTCTAAACCTTGTCAACACAAATCATCAGTGATTCCTCGATCCTCAATGTTATCACGAACATCACACACGCAAACTCTTGGTCTATCTCTTCATTAACATCTTTACTAATTACACCACCATGGTATCCACCACGATCACAATTGCATTACCATTATCATAATATCATCATAAGCATCATCATCACTATGATTATCATCATGAATACCATAATGAGCATCAACATCATCATGAACTCCAACATGAAAGACTCAGTCACACTCCTGTACCACACCTCACACACCTGTTATATTGAACACGCCTGTTCAAGTCATCTCACCCTTGTGGCTAAAGGACTTGTTTCCTTGCTCTGCAAGGACTTACGAGTAAAAACGTCGGTGCATCACACACCGAATACTATAGTCAACAACGAATTAGAGTTTAAGCAAAACATCATTCCCCTCTTCTCGCATCCCACAACCGAAGGAGGTGCAACACTTGAACACTATAATCGTATTACCCGACAGTGTCATCAAATTTAATAATGTTATCATCGAAGCATTCAAATTAAGGCTATTTATGACAACAACAATGTCGCCAAATCTAATAATGTTGTTGTTGACACATTCAAATTAACGCTAGTCATAACAACTTCAATATTGTTAAAAAGTAGTCAAAACATTCAAATTAAAGGGTAGTCAAAAAGTTAGTTGACACGTTCTTTTAAGTTAGCTCTTATAAAATCTATACAAAAGAGTTAGTTAAATAAAATAAAAATAATGTAAAAGATAAAACATTTTATTAAAATAATATAAAATAAAGAAACAAGTAAAAATTAATAAAAAAAATAAAATTACAATAAAAGATAAAATAATAACAAAGAAATTGGTTGATTCTATTGCTTTTTCAAAATAAGATTAATGATCTTCTAAGAATTTTTATTTAATTGACTTTTGTCTTAGATTTCAAATTAATCAATACAAATTCTCAATTAATTTATTAACAGTTTTACTGTTAATCAAAATACATTATCAATTAAAAAAATAATTTTTTAAATTAATCATAACAATTTTAATCAAAGTATATTCTCACTTAAATATTATTATGCATAACTATATCTATTCTTTTACTACTTTTACCAAATAAAACATTAATTAATCAAATTACGTTCTTGGTTAATTTTGTTAAAGTTTTTATCTTTGATCAAAGTATATTATAAACACATAAACCTTAAAAGTTTTAACTTATTGAAAGGACATTCTCAATTAAAATTAGAAACTCTTTTATTTATATAATCAATATACATTTAAATTCAATTATGTGAATTTGTACAATATAAAAGTTATTATTTTTATTTTATCCCAAGATAAAAAACATAAATAAATATAAATAATAATAATTATAAAAACAAATAATTTATTTCATTTTGACTTGTAATCTATTAAGAATTTACAATAGAATCAATCTTAAAGCTTTACACTCCATAAAAAAACTCCAAAAAAAGCATAAGAAATATAAGAGTGGAAAAAGAAAATATGTGAGAACATTAAAAGGAGAAAGAGACAGGTGCAAAAGAGTGCTACACGAAATTAGATACCTCGAAAGGGTCTCCGGACTTCCTTTTCTGCTTCTTTAGGCCTTTTTATATACTATTTGATTATATTTTGTTTCTTATTTTTTTATTATTGAAATCCTTTTTTAAAATACGTAATATCTCTATATATCTTAGGTTTAATCATTTCGAACATCCCTATTTCTGTAAGATGGTCTCAAGTAGGTCTTCGTATTGTAAATGTTCTCGATTAGGTCTCTTATTGTGAAAAATTGAATCAATTTAGACCTTACTGTTAGTTTCATACTAACACCGTTAAAGGAGGTGACACGTGTCAGTTCATGATTTTTTTGAATTTTTTAATTATATTTTTATTATTTTTATTTTTAATTTTTATTTTATTTTTATTTTTTTTAAAGTAAATTAAAAATGCCATATGTCAAACTGATAGTGTGCCATGTGGCAATGGCAGTGTGACATGGCACTGACAGTGCCACATGTCATTGTCAGGCCATGTGTCATTGTATTAGTCTCAATTTGGTCCCTGTATTTTTATTATGTTGCAATTTGATCCCTGTATTTTTATTTTGTCTCAATTTAATCTTAATTTTAAAAATTAAACAATTTTTTCCCTCCTCAAATTCAAACAAAATTTAAATTGTATATAAATCTTAACAAATATTTTTATTAAAATTAATATTTTGAATAAATATTTTTAACAAGATTAAGTTTAATTATATTTATATTTACTTAATCATATAAATGTTAATTATGTTATTTAAATATACCTATAAGGATTTAATAAAACAGTGACATAACATGGTGGTGTGAATTTTTCAAACGAGTTAGTTCATTGAACAAATTATTAAAGTGAAATTTCACTTTTTTTTCAATAAAAAATTGGAGAAAGTTTTCGTGACAACGGTAATTAAAAGTAGTTTCTTCTTTTATGATTTTCCATGGAAACTTTCACTACAAAAATTCACACCAGCATGTTATGCCACTCTTTTTTTTAAACCCTTATACATATATTTAAATAACATAATTAAAATTATATGATTAAGTAAATATAAATATAATTAAACTTAATCTTGTTAAAAATATTTATTCAAAATATTAATTTTAATAAAAATATTTGTTAAGATTTATATACAATTTAAATTTTGTTTGAATTTGAGAAGGGAAAAAATTGTTTAATTTTTAAAATTAAGACTAAATTGAGACAAAATAAAAATACAGGATCAAATTGCAACATAATAAAAATACAGCGACCAAATTGAGACTAATGCAATGACACGTGGCCTGACAATGACATGTGGCATTGTCAGTGCCATATCAATGCCATGTCACACTGTCATTGCCACGTGACACACTATCAATTTGACACGTGGCATTTTTAAATTTTACTTTAAAAAAAATAAAAAATAAAAATAAAAATAATAAAAATATAATTAAAAAATTCAAAAAAACCACGAACTGACACGTGTCACCTCTTTTAACGGTGTTAGTATGAAACTAACGGTAAGGTCTAAATTGATACAATTTTTCACAATAAGCGACCTAATCGAGAACATTTACAATACGAGAACCTACTTGAGACGATCCTACAGAAATAGGGATGTTCGAAATGATTAAACCTATATCTTATAAATAATCATAATATATTACTTATCTTTTTTTTTTTCAATATGTAAAATATTTAGGAAAAATTTAACCAATTTGAAACAAGATTTAACAATTATGCTAATATTTACTTTAATACTTAAGTAAATAAATTTTTAAAAACATATAATACATTATTAATCATTAATTTTTCTTCAAATTTTCCATAGTTTTATCCGTTATTCTTGTTCCGGCAGTATCCAGATGCTGGGTAGAAGAAAACTTGCATGATGACAAAAGGAAGATTAGGGTTGAAAACATTATGTACCGAAATCTCTTGTTGGTCTTCCTATACTCATAAACTTTTCCCAGTTTTGTTTGCTCCGCCGAACTCTGCTAGAAAGAAATGGAAGTAGTGTGGACAAGGATTCTGATACTGATTCTGATACTGGTTCTGATATGCACATGGAGGATGCTGAATTGGTTATGGTTCACACCGAAGAGGCTTGAAAGGCTTCTAAGAGAGCAAGGTCTTCAAGGCAATCCATATACGCTTTTCGTTGGAGACACCAATGAATTTGTGAAGATGAGAACGGAAGCCTTCTCCAAACCCATGAATCTCTTCTCACACGACATAGTGCCACGTGTGTTTTCCTTTTTCCATCACAGTATCAACACACATGGTATGCTTGTCGTTGTTTCTTTTATTGTCTTTTTGTAGCTATTGCTTTGTCTTTTTTCGTTCAGGCCTTCTTTTGTTTTGTCCAAGTACTGTGTGGCTGAAGTGCCTCGATGCTAACTTGCGTAGTAATTGTTCAGAATAGATCAGAATATTTCACTCACATGATGCTCAATATTTGTTCATGAATTATTACATTTGGATAGCTATGCATGGGATGTTGTTTTTTCTACTGACAGATGAAATGTCACAGAACAAATAATGTTTTATCTGGAAATAAGTAAGCTAAGTAAGTTCGCTATTCAATTCTATCTACCTGCAACTCTAATTTTCTATTATCAAACGTCTCATAAAATTTCGACACTTTTCTTGTACGTAAGTAACTAAGTGTGCTTCTCAGAGTATACTGATTGAGTGTCCACTAGATTGACAGATTCCAAAAGCTACAGAGTAGGTAACTGGATTTAATTGATAAGCTAGTATTTCAAAGTTTATTGGTTAGTTTTATGCATTTAGATTTTAGATCAGTACCTATAACTCCAACTAATTGTTGTACAAGAAACACTTACAGCGCTACAAAGAAATCTCTGGGAGACATTTCAGAATGATACCAAACTCTTATCTTGAAATATATTAGGTCTTTATATGAAAGTTGTTCATTATATGATGAATTCGTTTACTGAATCTGTCGAAATAATTTGATATAAGAACAAATGAGAATGTTCATACTAGTTAGAACAAACTACTTTTTGTATCGTGCATAATGTAATCAACATCAGTCACATCCCTTTAGTAATAAGATAATGATCATAATTTGGAGATCCCTGTCATTACAAATGAGATGAAACTAGGTTTGCAATCACATGATATAATGGAAGAAGAAGAGGAATACTGGTGAACTTTCAAGGCATACAAATTTAAATTAAAGCAGATTAATGCTCTGTTCTTTCTTCCATAAGTCAAAGGTGTAGGCAGGCACAGTCTAAATATGCTTAAAGAACGCGAAACCATAATGCAGGTAAAAATTCTTTTATTTGGTTTGGACCGGCACCAAGGGTGACCCTCACTGATCCTGAGCTAATCAAAGAAGTATTCAACAAGTCTAATGACTTCGAAAAGATTACCATGAATCCACAAATCAGGTTACTAGCTCCTGGCCTTGTAAGACTCGAGGGAGAAAAGTGGAGCAAGCACAGAAAGATAATCAATCCTGCTTTCAACTTAGAGAAGTTGAAGGTTAGTTTCTTATTACTAGACATAGATATTACATTTTGACTAATGTACCTTCCAAAAATAAAGACAGTTATTTGTGTTGCACATATGTGTTATTTTTATTTTGCATGTAAAAATTACTCCACAAAAATGTATTCTCTTGGATCTAACATCTGTTGGTGTAAAAGTAACATGATGTGAAGTTTGTATATTTACCAATCTCTGTTGACATTAAAATTTTTAACATTTCCCTATTTCTGCATTACACCTCAGGATATGTTACCACTATTCATCAAATGTTGTGATGATCTGATTAGCAAATGGGAGGAAATGTTGTCTTTCAATGGATCAAGTGAAATAGACATATGGCCTTTCCTTCAGACTTTGGCTAGTGACGCAATTTCTCGAACAGCATTTGGAAGTAGTTATGAAGAAGGACGAAGAATATTTCAACTTCTAAAAGAGCAAACTGAACTAACAGTACAACTTCTGTTGAAAGTTTACATCCCTGGATGGAGGTAAAACTAATTATATATTTGACTACTTGATAGACTCAAGTATCAAGCTTTTTGGATGATCTTTATTTAACTAAACCAAATTTCCATTCTTTTGTGAAGGACATTGTGATTAGAAAACAGTACTTATCATTAAGAATCAAAGAAACTTGTTTACAACAACCATTTTACCAAATATTGTGTCATGATTATGTGATATCTCTCTATTTCAACTTGTAAAATCAAACTATGTTTAGCATTGAAAAAAACATCATAGAAATGTATTTGATATCAAAAAGAGAATTTCCTTCAAATGAATGATTAATACAGGATTGGTTATGTTCACTTGTAGGTTTGTACCCACTGCTACCCATAGAAGGATGAAGGCAATTGACAGGGAAATAAAGGCTTCACTTATGGATATTATTAATAACAGAGAGAAAGCACTAAAGGAGGGTGAAGCCACTAAACATGACTTGTTAGATATACTTCTGGAGTCAAATCACAAGGAAATTCAAGAACATGGAAACAATAAGAATGTTGGAATGAATATTGAAGATGTTATTGCGGAATGCAGATTATTTTACTTTGCAGGGCAGGAGACCACTTCATCTTTGCTTGTTTGGACAATGATATTATTGAGTATGTACCCTGATTGGCAAACACGTGCAAGGGAGGAAATCTTACAAGTTTTTTCCAATCGAAAACCAGATTTTGATGGATTGAATCACCTTAAGATTGTAAGTTCGTATTATCATTTTGATATTGAATAACATGCTCAAAGTAAATTACTCAGAATATTTTTGCAACAGGTTACCATGATTTTGAATGAGGTTCTCAGGCTATACCCACCGGTAATTGGTCTTGCTCGAAAAGTTCGTAAAGATGTGAAACTAGGAAATCTATCATTACCTGCTGGAGTGCAAGTTTCCTTGCCAATAGTTTTGGTTCACCATGATTGTGAGCTCTGGGGTGATGATGCTAAAGAGTTCAAACCTGAGAGATTTGCTGAAGGAGTTCTAAAGGCCACAAATGGAAGAGCTTCACTGATTCCCTTTGGAGGTGGTCCTAGGATATGCATTGGACAAAACTTCTCCTTGTTGGAAGCAAAGATTGCTTTGTCAATGATTTTACAACGTTTCTCGTTTGAACTCTCTCCGACCTATACCCATGCTCCAACGACTGTGCTTACTCTTCAACCCCAACATGGTGCTCAACTCATTCTACGTAAATTAGAAATATAAATAAATAATAATGATTTGGTACTGTTTGGTTCATATTTTACTCTTGACAAACTTATAATGTAATAACATTTCAAGAAGATTAAAGGAGACCAACATTTTCATGACTATTATTGCTTTATTTTCTAGTATTAATGTGTGAGAAACCTTTCTTGTATTTAATAATATAAGGGTATTGTTCAAAAGAGTCTATCCACTCTTTTGTTTAACTTATCTTCTCCTTAGATATATTTAAGTAACTCATGATCTGATGTATTTCTTAGCCACTAAGTAATGCTCCCATGGTTTTGTGGGCTCTTAATAAGAACATAAAGTTGTCATAAATGCAATAGTTCAAGATGGATCCATGAAGTTTTTTTACTAAAGTAAACGGATGAATGACTTGAAGTAACATAACACCTATTATATATTCCTATCCCAATTTCCTCACACTTTAATTCAAAGATTGGAAGAGCTAAACCAAGAGCATGAGTCAATTTATGTATTGAGTCCTTAATAGTTTTTTCATCCCATATAAAAGACACATCCTTCTTAATATAAGTTCATTAAGAGGATCAACAAGAAGAGAAATCCTTCACAAATCTTCTAAATAAAGCTAGCTAATCATGAAAGCTTTGTACTTCTCCTACATTTTTAGGGGTGAGTTACTCTTTGGGTAAATTTTATTTTGTAACGTCTACATGAATATCTTCTTTTCCAATTTTGAATCCAAGCAAGATCACATTTTAAAAAAAAATGTACTTTTCCTAGTTGGCATATGTAACATCCCAATTACATAGTTCATGATCAATGAAAATAATCAACGTAAAGAAATAAGTCCAATTAGATTATTTCAAAAATTTATAAAAATAAACAATTGTAATCAATCTGAATCTTAACCCATTCTCTTGCATTCCTATTATGCATCTGGAACATCTGCAACATCGTCTACTCACTTATAAATCATTATATGATCATCACGACAATCACAAACACAAACCAATATGGGGTAAACTACCATTAAAACAAACCATAAGAATATAATAGATGAATAATAAATACTTATTACATAATAACAATTAAGCCACCACATTCTTAAGAGCATTACCTCTAGAACTCCTAATACTCTAAACATCGTCAACATAAATCATCAACGATTTCTCGATCCTCAATGTTATCATGAACATCACCAGACTCTCGATCTATCTCTTCATCATCACCTTCGCTAATTACACCACCATGGTAATCACCACGATCACAAACGCATCACCATTATCATAATATCATCAGAAGCATCCTCCACTAGTGCAAAAACAGTTAATAACGTCACGCGTTCAACGTCCAACCACTCAATAGCCAACGTAAAAATGATCGGTGACATTTTTGTAAATAAATGCAATTGTTGAACGTTGAAGCCTCATTCAATTTGACGTTCTATGATGGTAATTATTTAAACCAGCGTGTCATTGTCTTTCTTCTTTCTTTTAAACCACCAATAGTACTTTGGATCCTGTAAGGGTTCGACATAATATTTGTCAATCAGAAGCCAAAGAGTCACTCTTTTTAATCTTTTTTCTTTTAAACAACAAATAATACGTCAAATTCTATAAGGGATTCGACGTATTATTTGTCAGACAGAAGCCAAAAAGTAACCCTTTTTAATTCTCTTTTTCTTTTTTCTTTTAAACCACGTATAATACGTCAAATTTTGTAAGAGCTTCGACGTTTGTCAGCAAAAAGTTTCCCCTTTTTTATTTGAGTGAGAGATTGAAAATTCATTCATTTTATCTTAGCGCGCGATACCATCTTCTATTCTCAAACTTTTCTCGAACGAAGTTTGACGACCATAACATGTAATCTTTCTTTCATTTGATACAAATGCATGTTAATTAACTACTTTATGTATAATTTTCGGTTGCTTTGACCGATTATTTTTGTGTTCTTGTCCTTCATAGGCGCATTATGATTTCTCTCTCATTGGTGGAAACACTTTATTATGACGAACCCACCTTTTGAAGGTTAGTTTTCGTTTTCGTTTTCGTTTTGAAGAACTTTTTTGTTGAACTTTTTTGTTGTTGTTTTTTGTTGAACTTGTTTTTTGTTGTTATTTTGTTGAACTTGTTTGTTGTTGTTGTTGTTTAATTGAACTTGTTTGTTGTTTGTAATTGTTGTTTGTTGTTGATACTATACTACGCGTTCATAGTTCATGCTTTATAAAATACCAAAAACTGAAATTTGTTGTTTTTTATGCTTTTTAGGTCTCATAGAATTGTAAAAAAGGATTACAACTAATTAAGAAAAACAAAAAAAAATTGTTTAACGTCGAATATTAACAAAATTCTATGTCAATTTGATTAACGTCGAATTTTTTAAATTCGACGTCAATTTAATGTCTCCCGATATGACGTCGACCTCGAATTCGACGGAAAGGCCAAAAAATAACGATGTTATATGATATTTTTGTACTAGTAGTCATCACTATGATCATCATCATGAATACCATCATGAACATCAACATCATCATGAACTCCAAAATGAAAGACTCGATCACACTCATGTACCACACCTCACACACCTGTTATACTGAACATGCTCGATCAAGTTGTCCCACCGGCTAAAGGACTTGTTTCCTTGCTCTACAAGGACTTACGAGTAAAAACGTCCATGCATCGCACACCGGATACTATAGTCAACAATGAGCTGGAGTTTAAGCAAAACATCATTCCCCTCTTCTCACATCGCACAATCGAAGAAGTGCAACACTGAAACACTATAATCGTATTATCCGACAATGTCGTTAAATTTAATAATGATATTGTGGAAGCATTCAAATTAAGGCTACTTATAATAATAACAATGTTAAAAATTGATAATGTTGTTGTCAACACATTCAAATTAACGCTAATCATAACTTCAATATTGTTAAAAAATAGTCAAAAATATTGGAATGACTAAAAAAACCCAAAAGTCATCTCCAAACAAACACAAATCTAATTTCTTTTAAGTTAGCTCTTATAAAATATATACAAATAAAGCATTTAATTAAAATAAAATAAACTAAAATAAAGAAAAAAGTAAAAAGTAAATAACAAAAATAAATTGCAATAAAAGATAAAATAATAACAAAGAAATTGGTTGATTTTATTGCTTTTTCAAAATAGGATTATTGATCTTCTAAAATTTTTTATTCAATTGACTTTTGTCCTAAATTTCAAATTAATCAATATAAATTCTCAATTAGTTTATTAAAAATTTCACTATTAATCAAAATAAATTATTAATTAAAAAAAATTTAGAAACCATAACAAATTTAACCAAAAATATTACTATGCATAACTATAGCTATTCTTTTATCATTTTTACCAAGTAAAACATTAATTAATTAAAATACATTCTTAGCTAATTTTTGTTAAATTTTTTACTTTTAATCAAAATATATTATCAATTGACAAAAACATAAATCCTAAAGTTTTTATCTTTATTCAAAAAAAAATTCTCAAATTAGAAATCCTTTTATTCATACGATTAATATCCATATAGATTCAACGAATGAATTTGTTACAATATAAAAATTATTATTTTTATTTTATCTCAAGATAAAAAACATAGATATAAATAATAATAATAATAATAATAATAAATAATTTATTTTATTTTAGCACTGTAATCTATTAAGAATTTACAATAGAATCAATCTTAAAGCTTTACACTCCATAAAAAGCATAAGAAATATAAGAATGAAAAAGAAAATATGTGAGAACATTAAAAGGAGAAAGAGACAGGTGCAAAAGGGTTTCCGGACTTCCTTCTCTGCTTCTTTAGGCCTTTTTATATACCATTTGATTATATTTTGTTTCTTATTTTCTATTATTGAAATCTTTTTTTAAAATACGTAATATCTCTATATATCTTATAAATAATCATAATATATAACTTATCTTTTTTTTATTTTTAATATGTAAAAAATTTAGGAAAAATTTAACCAATTTGAAACCAGATTTAACAAAACTCTTATGTTAATATTTACTGCTATAATTAAGTAAATAAATTTTTAAAAACATCTAATAAATTATTAATCATTAATTTTTGTTCAAATTTTCCATAGTCTTACCCGTTATTCTTGTTCGGGCAGTATCCAGATGCTGGGTAGAAGAAAACTTGCATGGTGACAAAAGGAAGATTAGAATTGAAAGTTTTTCTACTAAAAAGTTTGACACGGATCTGAAAAAAAATTCATTTGATACTACTTTTAATAATATAATAATATATTAATTTAAAAATTAATATAATTATAATCAAAATATTATTATTTGATAATGTCAAATGAACGTAGAAGACGATTTTTAGCTGGGATCTTTTAATTAAAGTTTTTTTTTCTTTTTATTCCTTGAATATCCTAGGAATGTTCAAAACCAAAGAAAACATTATGTACCGAAATCTCTTGTTGGTCTTCCTACAGTCATAAACTTTTCGCAGTTTTGTTTGCTCCACCGAACTCTGGTAGAGAGAAATGGAAGTAGTGTGGAGAAGGATTCTGATGCTGATTCTGATACTGGTTCTGATATGCGCATGGAGGATGCTGAATTGGTTATGGTTCAAACCTAAGAGGCTTGAAAGACTTCTAAGAGAGCAAGGTCTTCAAGGCAATCCATATACACTTTTCGTTGGAGACACCAATGAATTTGTGAACATGAGAAAGGAAGCCTACTCCAAACCCATGAATCTCTTCTCACACGACATAGTGCCACGTGTGTTTTCCTTTTTCCATCACAGTATCAACACACATGGTATGCTTGTCGTTCCTTCTTTTATTGTCTTTTTGTCGCTGTTGCTTTGTCTTTCTTCGTTCAGGCCTTCTTTTGTTTTGTCCAAGTACTGTGTGGCTGAAGCATCGATGCTAACTTTCGTAGTAGTTGTTCAGAATAGATCAGAATATTTCACTCACATGATGCTTCAATATTTGTTCATGAATTATTACATTTGGATAGCTATGCATGGGATGTTGTTTTTTCTACTGACAGATTAACATGTCACAGAACAAATAATGTTTTATCTGGAAATAAGTAGCTAAGTAAGTTCGCTATTTTACAATTTCTTTTTCCAATTCAATTCTATCTACCTGCAACTCTAATTTTCTATTATCAAACATCTCATAAAATTTCGACACTTTTCTTGTACGTAAGTTACTAAGTGTGACTTCTCAGAGTATACTGATTGAGAGTCCACTAGAGTGACAGGTTCCAAAAGCTACAAAGTAGCTAACTGGATTTAATTGATAAGCTAGTATTTCAAAGTTTATTGGTTAGTTTTATGCATTTAAATTTTAGATCAGTAGCTATAACTCCAACTAGTTGTTGTACAAGAAACACTTACAGCGCTACAAAGAAATCTCTGGGAGACATTTCAGAATGATACCAAACTCTTATCTTCAAATATATTAGGTCTGTATATGAAAGTTGTTCATTATATGATGAATTCGTTTACTGAATCTGTCGAAATAATTTGAGATAAGAACAAATGAGAATGTTCATACTAGTTAGAACAAACTACTTTTTGTATCGTGCATAATGTAATCAGCATCGGTCAAATCCCTTTAGTAATAAGATAATGATCATAATTTGGAGATCCCTGTCATTACAAATGAGATGAAACTAGGTTTGCAATCACATGATATAATGGAAGAAGAAGAGGAATACTGGTGAACTTTCAAGGCATACAAATTTAAATTAAAGAAGATTAATGCTTTGTTCTTTCTTCCATAAGTCAAAGGTGTAGGCAGGCACAGTCTAAATATGCTTAAAAAACACGAAACCATAATGCCCCAATGGTATTTGTCCTTGCACGAGGATATTCTTCTGTTGTTATAAGGCCCCTTCTTTTGGATGGGAAAGAAAGTATCTAAACATATATGACAGAAGTTTTGAATGAAAGTGCTACCTTGAAGTAAAAGGATTTAGATGAAGCAAAGATTAGAAATCGAGAAAGAAGAGAGGTGAAATGTCAGGTAGAGGACTTTGTTTACGTGAAAGCTCACCATACAGATTGGATCGTTGGTGCAAGGGGCAATGAAAAGCTTTGTTCTAAATTCTAAGGTTCTTATGGTTTATTGAACTGCTCTTGAAGGCTATAGTACATGCAATTTTCTATGAGTCCTTACTATAGATAGCAGTGGCTGCTGATGTATCTTGCAAACAATTTTCCAAATTCCTTTGATTTCTATTTCTGCGTCATTCTGTTTGAATATCAGTCTGGTACCTATAATTTTGCTGTGCCACATGCATTGTGTTATTATGTTTGTTTAGTCTGATTGTATATGGAGTATATGCTTAGAAATTTTACAGAAGGAGTTAGAAGTCTTCTACATGGTGTTCCATATTTATATGAATGAGATGAGTAAATTTTAGACATACAAAAACATGCTTGGACACTCAAGATTAAAGGCTAATTAATGTCTAGACTTGTTTACACCGCCTAGGCTAATTAATACTATTATGTTTAATTTCTGCTATTGATTCCTATCATCACATGATTAATTTAAAAAATCACAGGACTTTATCCTTTAATCTTAACAACTTTTGTCTAAGATCAAGAAACACACATGTATATATATCAAAGTCAAATAGCACACACAAATTTGTCTATTCTTTTCGATTCATGATATTGTTTTTCTTCCTTTTCATATTCAACTTAACCGTATTCGTAATGCTTGTTGATGGTGTGCAGGTAAAAATTCTTTTATTTGGTTTGGACCGGCACCAAGGGTGACCCTCACTGATCCTGAGCTAATCAAAGAAGTATTAAACAAGTCTAATGACTTCGAAAAGATTAATTTGAATCCACAATTCAGGTTACTAGCTCCTGGCCTTGTAAGCCTCGAGGGAGAAAAGTGGAGCAAGCACAGAAAGATAATCAATCCTGCTTTCAACTTAGAGAAGTTGAAGGTTAGTTTCTTATTACTAGACATAGATATTACATATTGACTAATGTACCTTCCAAAAATGTAAGACACAGTTATTTGTGTTGCACATATGTGTTATTTTTATTTTGCATGTAAAAATTACTCCACAAAAACGTATTCTCTTGGATCTAACATCTGTTGGTGTAAAAGTAACATGATGTGAAGTTTGTATATTTACCAACCTCTGTTGACATTGAAAATTTTAACATTTCCCTATTTCTGCATTACACCTCAGGACATGTTACCACTATTCATCATGTTGTGATGATCTGATTAGCAAATGGGAGGAAATGTTGTCTTTCAATGGATCAAGTGAAATAGACGTATGGCCTTTCCTTCAGACATTGGCTAGTGACGCAATTTCTCGAACAGCATTTGGAAGTAGTTATGAAGAAGGACGAAGAATATTTCAACTTCTAAAAGAGCAAACTCAACTAACAGTGCAACTTATGTTGAAAGTTTACATCCCTGGATGGAGGTAAAACTAATTATATATTTGACTACTTGATAGACTCAAGTATCAAGCTTTTTGGATGATCTTTATTTAACTAAACCAAATTTCCATTCTTTTGTGAAGGACATTATGATTAGAAAACAGTACTTATCATTAAGAATCAAAGAAACTTGTTTACAACAACCATTTTACCAAATATTGTGATATGATTATGTGATATCTCTCTATTTGAACTTGTAAAATCAAACTATGTTTAGCATTGAAAAACCCATCATAGAAATGTATTTGATATCAAAAAGAGAATTTCCTTCAAATCAATGATTAATACAGGATTGATTATGTTCCCTTGTAGATTTGTACCCACTGCTACCCATAGAAGGATGAAGGCAATTGACAGGGAAATAAATGCTTCGCTTATGGATATTATTAATAACAGAGAGGAAGCACTAAAGGAGGGTGAATCCACTAAACATGACCTTTTAGATATACTTCTGGAGTCAAATCACAAGGAAATTCAAGAACATGGAAACAATAAGAATGTTGGAATGAATATTGAAGATGTTATTGGGGAATGCAAGCTATTTTACTTTGCAGGTCAGGAGACAACTTCATCTTTGCTTGTTTGGACAATGATATTATTGAGTATGTACCCTGATTGGCAAACACGTGCAAGGGAGGAAGTCTTACAAGTTTTTTCCAATCGAAAACCAGATTTTGATGGATTGAATCACCTTAAGATTGTAAGTTCGTATTATCATTTTGATATTGAATAACATGGTCAAAGTAAATTACTAAGAATATTTTTGCAACAGGTTACCATGATTTTGAATGAGGTTTTCAGGCTATACTCACCAGTAATTGGTCTTGCTCGAAAAGTTCGTAAAGATGTGAAACTTGGAAATCTATCATTAGTCGCAGGAATGCAAATTTCCATGCCAACAATTTTGGTTCATCATGATTGTGAGCTCTGGGGTGATGATGCTAAAGAGTTCAAACCTGAGAGATTTGCTGAAGGAGTTGTAAAGGCCACAAATGGAAGAGCTTCACTAATTCCCTTTGGCGGTGGTCCTAGGATATGCATTGGACAAAACTTCTCCTTGTTGGAAGCAAAGATTGCTTTGTCAATGATTTTACAACGTTTCTCGTTTGAACTCTCTTCGACCTATACTCATGCTCCAATTACTGTGATTACTCTTCAACCCCAATATGGTGCTCATCTCATTCTTCGTAAAGTGGAAATATAAATAATAATGATTTGGTACTGTTTGGTTCATATTTTACTCTTGACAAACTTATAATGTAATAATATGTCAAGAAATTTGATAGCGACCAAGCTTTTCATGCTAGTGTTATTTGTACGTATTCATCAAGGTTTTAAATTACAATTACAGCAGTCTTAAACTGGAGCTGTTGATATTGACTTAGAAATTAAATCTATAAAAGGTGCTCGTAGTCTACTTTGTTGATCACTAGATGGTAAACGTGTTATATACTATTGTTGTACAGGCAGTTTAATGTTAATTAAAAGCTTTACCATATGTTAGTTCGTAAGTTTTTTTATTTATGTGTACGATGTTCTAAGAGTTCTTGTATTTCTAAAAATCTGTTATTGTGAGCTCGTGCCTAATTTGACAATAAACTAGTGTATTGAACAAGGATCTAAATCAATGATGTCTTATGCAAAGTATGAAGTTAAGAAGTTCACTTGAAGCTGCGATTATGCACTATAGAGAAAGCTAGAAAACTTTTACATGGCAAGGTCTTTGGTGGATTTTTTTGTGCTTGAAACATGTGTTGTACTTTGTTTATTTGCAAATCTACCAATCATATAATACGAAATAAACGTGTGCAATATATGATAATTGTTTCGACCGGATCCGGAGGGACCCTGTTAAAACACACAAGTTTGTCGAAGATCGGGCGGACGATCACGAACGGTAAAGGCTGGCGGACGAACGATGAAGCTGCTAAGGTCCGGGCGGACGCTTTCTCACCAGCTGAAGCAGATCGAGCGGCTCTGGCGCCTGGGTCACTAGAAGCTGACGAAAACCGGACGGTCGTTGCTGAATCCCACGAACTGAAGAAGGCCGGACCATGCGTGTGGCGGACGGTACAATGATGGACTGATGCTGCTCCGCGCTCTGGGTTGGAGGCCGGGTGGGTTTCTTCCTATGCACTCCCGGTGGTCGTCCTCCTACTCCAAGCCGGGCGGTCGGGTACCTGTCAAAGGCACTCCGACGCTCAAGTCAGTAATATGACAGAGCGGTCTGTGATGCATGTATATATTGCATCGTAAGGAATTCATCCAGAAATCATACCTGGGACCTTTATTTATACTGATTGTAATGGGCTTTAACCTTTTGCGGGCCTGAAAACGGCTCAATCATACCTTTCGTGGGCCTGAAAAGGGCTTTAACGAGTCATTAGTATTTAATCGCGCAGTCGACATAGTGAATGACGGTCGTGACGGCCGGTCAGCAGGGTGACCGGCCGAGGATGTCAACCTGGGAGGGACGGTCGAAACGGTCGGCCAGCAGGGTAACCGGCCAAGGATGTCAAGCTGTGGCGGGACGGTCTTGGCGGCCGGTCAGCAGGGTGACCGGCCAATGATGTCAACCTGGGAGGGACGGTCGCGACGGCCGGTCAGCAGGGTGACCGGCCAATGATGTCAACCTGGGAGGGACGGTCTTGGCGGCCGGTCAGTAGGGTGACCGGCCAATGAGGTCAACCTGGGAGGGACGGTCGCGACGGCCGGTCAGTAGGGTGACCGGCCAATGATGTCAACCTGGGAGGGACGAACTTGGCGGCCGGTCAGCAGGGTGACCGGCCAATGATGGACACTCGGTCGGTCGGCCTGGATGGACGACCTTGGCGGGCCGTTCGTTCCTGATGGTCGACTTGGACGGACGACCTTGGAGGACCGTTCGGTCTATGTCGGCTCGGACAACGTTAGTTTGGACGCTCGGTCATGATTGTGACCTGGGTGGGCGACATTGGTTTAACTGCTCGCTCAGTCTATGTGTCAGGAGGACCGGTCGGTACAATAATAATTATAATTGATAATTAATTTATACAAAATAATATTTTCATATTTTGTTGATATTTAAAGGAACTAAAATTGTGCAAAAATAATTAAAACTTTTTGAGAATTTATTAAGTACTTAGAAGGTAATAAGATAAGAACTGAAATGGCTAGTTATTGTTAGGGTTGGACTCCATTGAACCCTAATACCATTTATATATTCACTCAATTTCTTTAACATTTAATGTTAAAGTCAATTTACAAATTTACTTAAATTCTAATTTTTTTTAAAATGAGAGTATGTTTCATTATTAAGAGTTAATTCTTTGAACATTTAAATTGATAGTCCTTAGAGGTCAAGTTCAAGAGATGAGAGAGAGGGTGGAGGTGGAGGTGGGGAGGGGAGGTTTTGTGTTACAAGTGATTAATTAGCGGTTTTTGTGTTTGTTCATCAAAAGCAACTTTGTAGCTTTTCTAGTTTATTTTTTTAAAATGTTTTAGATATGTATTTTCACAACAACTCATTCCAAGTTAGGCTAGACATGGATAAAATACGATGTAGAGAGATAAAGCAAGAGAAATACTTTTGAAACTCTAACACTCAGCAAAATTATCATTTGGATGAAGTAATAGTTTAGCTCATAGTATCGTTTAGATTGATGTAAACGCTTTTTGTTATTATGTCTTTTCATAGCAATAACGTTTAGCATGTTATGTTTTTCTTTGTGTTTCAAGTTTTAGTCTTTTAGAATGTTTTTTTCGACGACATTGTCTTGATATTGTTTTGTTTTCTCGAGAGTTAAATTGAATACCCTTTGGTTATGATAGGCTTTACATGTTTAGTTTCAACTCTCTTAGATGTTTTTGACTTAACCGACGTTTGGCATTGTGTCTGAATGCTTTTGACTTAGTTGTTTTTATGTTTCCTAAAAACATAAATGTTTTCGTAAGGTTTTCTGTGTTGGGGATTTTGGTTCTAAGTCTTATGTTTTATTCCTATGTTATTTCCATATTATTATTCTGTTTAATGTTATTTAGTTAAACTTAAAAACATAAGAGCGTTTAGGCGCATGGACGATTTTGTCTTAACAACATCGTCTTCTCTCAGGTAACTATTCAAAGATTTGAGGTTGCTCTTTTTTCTTTTTCAGATGCCTTGATTGGAGAATCTTAGATTTTTAAGGTTTCTCTCTCTTATTCATCCATGTTTCATTGTTGTCTCTTTTGACTTCCCTTCTATCACCATTGCGTTTGACCCGTCTATATATGTTTTTTCGCCTATGGCAAAGATGACTTTTGTTAGTTTATTTATAGCTATGGTGGCTCTTCAACAATGACCTCTTTATCCACTAGATGTTAACTATGCATTCTTTAACGGTGGTTTGTAAGAAGAGATTTACATGGAGCAACCTTATATATTTGTTGCTTAGTGAGAGTCTTCTAGGTTGGTATTTCATCTTCTATGTTGTCTTTGCAAATCATTAACAATTTGATGTCACTTGAATGAAGAAACATATATTTTTACTAAGTTTTTATGGATTATATTAGTAACAAACTTGGTACATACAATTTGTATGCACTAACTTGAGAGGAAGTGTTAGATATATTATCTTTGTCATTTTTATTTTTTATCTTTAGTTAGTTTGTTATTATTTCTTAGCTATTGTTAGAGTCTATCCTAGCAAAATTTGTGTTTATTGGACATATTGTTTCACTTGCTATCGGGTCACTATCGGACCACCCATTAATGTTTAGTCTCACGCTCGAGATATATATACTTTGACAGGAGAGAGGTGTTTTGAAAGTCTCACATCAATTAGAGATAAGGCTAATTCAAACTTTATAAATGGATGTAAATCTCACCTTACAAGTCACTTTTATGAGTTAAGTTAGACTTAAAATCCACTACTTAACAAAACCAATTTATTATTACTGAAAGGAAATAGGCTAAAATATGAAAATAAAGGATGCAAAAAGTGTTTTAAATGTATGATAAAAATTACAAATATTTGCACAAAATAGTTATCATCATATAACCCAAAAAGTTTTCACAATCATGCGTCAGTCCGAGTTTTTCACCATGGTGGATGATGAGGTTGTGGATATGTTTTTAAGAATGTAGATTCTTCTAAATGTGCTAGTCCAAGTCTTCCACCGTGGTAGATGATGAGGTTGTGAATGATATATTTTTAAAAATGTAGATTCTTCTAAACGGGCTTGAAGCACTCAAAAATACTTTTTTAAAAATTCAAATTAACATAAAGTTGTTGGACAATATACCAAGGGTCTAAAATCTTAAAACAAAAGTCTTGTGAGGTAAAAAATATTACATGGGATAAACTTTTAAGAATCTTAAGAATACGTTAAGCATATCTCTAAAATTGTGAATACAAGGAGATCTCAACATCATTTGACCTATATCTTGACATCAAATTTACATTAAAATAAATTTAGCACAAATAAAATGGAACTAAAGCTAATTTAAACAAACATTTAAACAAAAGGTTAGACAATAATAATTTGTCTATTTAAACATTTGTCTAATTTAACTAGGTTCTCGATTAGCTTAAATATGTCACATTTTGTTTAAAAGATTTTATAAGTAACAACCACATAAAAAATCTTGTTAAAATAGGTTTTAAGAAATGAGTTTTTAAATGTAACTCAATCTCATATAATCAATTTATAATTTATGTATACTTATATATTTAAAATTGATTTTATTATTAATTAATATAAAACTTTCATAACATTTTATTTTTATTTTAATGCAAATGAGAACAACTTTATAGTCTACGTATGTAATAATTTATTAATATTTTGTCATTATTAAAAATTGTTAAGATATTTAGTTCAAGACATAGTTAAAGTTAAGATGCATCAAAGTTCGCAATGACCCATATTTTTTGTTTTTACTCAAACTTGCTCAAATTTAAATCAGTATGAAATTCAATTTCGTAAGCGTGTAACTATGGCAATTAATAAAACATGTTGAAGATTATGAAGACAATATATATAAACCAAAATGTTTGTGTGCATTTGTTTTAGTTTTACATATGAAGGACATCAAAATATCATCGCCAAACAAAGTCGCTCTTTTATTTGCCTCTATCAATAAATAATATAAATGGAAGGAAGAGAAATTCAAAATAAAAATTAAACAAAACTTAACTCAAAGAGTAAACAACTCTTCAAATTTAAACACATGGCTGCATAGAATTTGACGTCTGGCCTCTTAACTTTTATAAAAATTAAAATTAATTTTTTTTCAAAATTAAAACATATTTAACTCATAAATTTAAATATTTGTTTTCTTTCCACCAACTAACAAAATGAAAAAGTACAAAACCCTTATTATAATTAATTAGGAAAAACACATTAATAACTTAATTTTATCACCATTAAATATATAATTTAATTATTTAAATTTATTACTTTAACAAATAATTAATTATAAAATAAAAAACTAGCATAACTTAACATATAACTATATAAAAATAGTATTAAAATATATAAAAATGATACATATAACCTTTATATAAGGAGTAATGTTAAGATGATACAGAATTTATTTTCATTTGACATAATTAATAAGAATAAAATGATTATAAAAAATGAATTTTTATAAATTTTTTGAAAAAACTAAAATAGAAAATAAGAAAGAGTAATATTAACTGAATGTAGAAAGAATGTAAAAAATTTATGTCAAAATATATTTTTCTTATATAATATTAGAGATGATAATATTATTCCTATTATAATAATATTGTAAAATGCAGCGGCAGTCACAATATTGTTGAAAACAATGAAGAAAGTTACAGGCATATGTGGCAACAATCACAGTGAAATTAAACTCAATGATCAAATCCTGAGTAACCCGAAACCTTACTTTAAAATTTCGCCCAAGCAACTACAATTACTGGCAAATGTCACAAGTAATCATCACATCACATCACAAAAATTTCCACAGCAAGAAAAATCATGATAAAATCACTTGTTTTGACGTAGTAAAAGAACATTTCACCCCAGAATCTATTGTTTTGGGAAAAAAAGAAAAACACAGTGATAGATGAAATTTAGGGCAGTTTCCCTGAATTTAAACATGAGGGTAAACACGTAAAATCCTTGAGGCTGCCCCCCAAAAAGGGATCAGATTTTGGCCGGGTGAAATTGAGAACTCAAACAGCATTTTGCTGAGAACCCATTGGAACGGCCTTAAACAAATATTCAAAAATCGTTAACAAAATAATAAAAGCAACTAATGAGAAAACGATAATGAAGCAAAGGCTATGTGCAAATCCTTCCCACGTACTTTCTGCAATACCTGGAATCAAATCGCAGAGAGAAATGAGAAAAATTAGGGTTTTCTATGCGCCCGCAACGGAACTCGGACGCCATTGCATTGCTGCTGCGCTCGGTTCTCTCAAAGGCACTAGAATCCCTAATTGCCAGTTAGTCACTATTTATATACGAAAAATGAGTCGTGCGGGAAATGTCACTTTTACCCTCTAATGTAGGGTTTCTTGTTTCATTTATTCGCAGGATGGCAAAGATCTAAGCTAACCGGCGAAAAATACAACTTTTAAATGTGTGTTTTGTTTTTCAAAATTTTATTTTCTTTAATTTTATAAAAATACTTCGTTATGTTTATAGATGACATAAAATAGTGGCATTGTGGACTAGAATTATATAACTTCTTGATGTTTAATGCTTAAAATTAAAATGATATTTTAAAGAGTAAAAGCATTTTTAATAAAATAAAAATTAAAAATAACCATTGTAAAGTTGAAAAAATAATTAAATTACCTTAACGAATGTTTCTATTACGCATTCCTTGTCAAAAAAAATTTATCGAATTAATTATTCCGACATTTTGTAAACCAGTACTCATTTGTATATTGTATGCATAATTCTTAATTCTTAATTTATTAATATTGAAAGAAACAAATTTAAATTAAAATGCATAATTAATAATTTATTTATTTTCTTCAATTCCTTAACATTTATTTTGAACATTTTTCGCATTATGTATTCTACAAACACTTTCTTATTCAATATTATATGACTTCATAATTTTACTTTTGCAATAATTTGTATCTTCTATGACATTTGAATCTACATATAGTAAATTTACTCTACATATCCTATATATTTTTAGAAAATCTATTATATTTTTACACATTCTTTATTATCTGTATTTTTACAAAATCTATTATTTCTATTTTTATAAACATTTTGCTTTTTAAACCTATAAATAATTTGTCTAATTGATTTTATTCAAAAATTAATTAAAAAATATAAAATTATTTATTATTTCTTTCTTTAACTTATAAAAAAAATTTACAAGACAAAAAAAAATACCAACTCGTGTACAAACATGAGTTTAAAACTTGTCAAGAAAACATTACGATAATTATGACACAGGAGCCATTGTCTATTCGAAGATAATGAATTTCACCTTCTTTGTTACGACTGGATTTACATTTTCTTAGTAATTGACCTCTCAATCCTTAGAAAGATTATTGTCATGAAAAGGCTATTATTATGAGGATCTTGTAAAACCGTTCTACTCAAATATCAAACTCCTCGACATAGACAATCTAATCATTGAGGTGTTGAAGAAGATTAGATCACACCAAATGATTGGATAAATGTTGCAAACTTCAAATATGGTGGAGAAAAATTGATCTAACCAACACCTCTAAATACCTTAACTACAATAGGAATGCTACTTCGGTTGAAATGTTAATGTCGGAGCTTAGCGAATGTCTTTTCGATGTTGACTATGCACAACTCCTACAAGAAAATATCTTCATGACGTGAGAAATGAAACATAATATAACAACCATTAATTGGTCATATCATATCATTGAATATATGAGAAAATGAAAAACTAATAGCATATTCTTGCTTTAATCTCTTCTTATAACTCGTATTCTCACGTGGAATTTACTTTGACATAAAAATTGCAAGACTAAATTAGGGTGGTCAAATTTCCTTAACGTGAAATCTATGAAAAAATTAAATGTAATCAACATAAACACTGATTGGCAACATTGCATAGGTTACCATGAGTAACATGACCCTGACAAAGAAGACTACGAAAATCCAGATAAAGATTTCGAGGTTTAAGGACATCAACCCTATCTTCCTATGTTAAACCAAATATAGGATGGTATTAAAGGACTGCAACAAGGTGTGATGAACTACAACTAGCTTTGAATACCGTATCCGGGAACCTTTGTAATGGTCTCCAACATGTCCATTAAGGATTGATGGAATTGAAATCTGGATTCAATAACTTGTCAACAATATAGGAAACTCACGTATTTTATTTGTGTTATTATTTTTTATAATTTTATGTATTTTATTAATCCATGATTGTAATGAATAATATTATTTACTTTCACGGTTAGTTAAATATGATTGTTGGAATATTAAATTAATTGGCATGTCATTAAACTTCAAATATTAAACTTTTTTAATACACTTTTATGTTTTTATATTCAAATAGGCAACAAAATTTCAACATCATTTCGAAATCATTATATATATATATAAGTAATTAAAAAATTTAAAGAAATGTCTAAATATTTTTTCCATTACATATAGGAATTCCTTCATAATTATCCATTATTCAAATATAACTTACACTCATGCTTAATAAATACACCCAAGGGTATATTACCAATTATTTATATAATTAATTTTTTATTTTCAGGTACATTAGTTAGTTACATTAACTACGAACTTTCTCATTCATTTTCACTCACTTTCCTCCAATTTAAACAATCCTATATTCCACTCTCTTCGTCCTTCTTTCCTTTCCTTTCCTTTCCTTTCCATACCTGCCTCATACAAAGTCTACTTGTCCACACACTTCAAAAAGATGGTATTGTAGAGAGAAAAAGTAAACACTTGGTTGAAACTACCGGTACCTTCTTACATGGTGTCAATATATTGGCCCATCATTAGGGTGATGCTATCGTAGCTGCTTGTTTTCTTATTAACAAAATGTCTTCTTCTATTAGTAATAGTGTTCCTTATTACAATTTTTTTAAATGATTCTATCTTCCATGTTTCCTCCACATGTTTGATTGTGTATGTTTTGTTCATAATTTGTCTCCAAGGTTGAGGAGTGCTGAGATAAGAAGGATTTTAGTTGTTGTTGAGACAAGCAATGCCCCATGTGAAAGGAAATTTCTTTTGTAAGCGGATGCTTGTGTTTTGAACAATACAGAAAAGGGGTCTTTTTGTATTTTATCTATCTTGTTTTGTCAATTCTTTAGAAGGCACTCTCTATCTTGTTTTGCCAATTCCTTAAAAGGTGCGTAATATATTCATATGAAAGATTTCACTCTCTGTAGTTAGGGACATAGTGTTCAATAAATACTTTAAACAAAAGATGCAAACATACATCTCACACACAACTAAAAGTACAGTACCTTCTTTAAAATTTCTTCATTGATCGAGTAATCCAAAGCTACTTGGTGGCCATACCTAGTAACATACAGTATTTGAAATATCTTAAATGGATGATTTAAAATCAGTAAATAGAACAAATTTGTACTGGCCAACAACTATTAACATGCACATTTTTTCAATCATGTAAAATATTTGTAGTATAACATAAAATGGTTCACTAATTAATCAAAATGACCTAGCTTCCGCACAGCAAATGATGTTTTCACTTTTCACTACAATAATAGGTCAAATTATACGAGGTTATGATATCTAACACATAGCAACAAATAAAAGTAGTTGCCTTATACATTAGTGTTTCCACTATGGTTCAGACTACAATGATAGATCAAAATATTCAAAGTTATCATATTTACAATTAGCAACAAATATCAGGAGTTGCCTTATACATTACAGTTTCAACAATGGTTCTGCCTACAGTCTACAATGATAGATCAAATTATTCAAGCTTATTATAGAATTGTATATGTTCTCAATGTATTGTATGTCTAATGCAAACCACACAGTATGTATTTATACTATTTTATAGAATCAATTATAATAAAACACTTAATAATTAGGAATCAATCATCCTAATTTCCTAGATTATGTAACGGTTAATTTCCTATAATTTCATACAAGTTTATTACATTCTAACACTCCTCCTCAGGCTGGAGCATACATGTCATATGCACCAAGCTTGTTACAATACTCAATCTGAGGGCCTTTAAGAGACTTAGTGAATATGTTAGCCAGATGAACGCTAGAGTTGACAAAATTAGTTGTAATTGTTAGTAGAGCTTAATTTGTCTCACATCTCTTAATACTGAGATGTTCTCTATTTAGCTATATAAGCAACACTCTGTAAAGCTTGAAAGATACACCAAAATAGATATATTTCATAGTATAGTCGTGGACGTGGGCATTTGTATGCTGAATCACATTAAATTCTTGTGTTGTTTATTATGTTGAATCACGCTGAAAGCATTAATCTTATTATCAAGTTGGGGTGCAACTATTACTACAGTTAGTAATTCTGCAAGCAATAGCAAGTTGAAGTTTCCTAAATCCATGACTTGATCTTAAGCGAAGATGTTCGCAAGAGAATTTTAGTGGAATCTTCCAGTTCTAATTCTGGTTCAACATTGAGTGCTGCAAATAGAGGAAGAAATAGCCTAAAAGGTCATAATCAAGGCCGAGGCAGATCAAAGTCTAGAAGGAGACCACAAACAAAAGTATGGAATGATATTACTTGTTAGAATTGTCAGAAAAAAGGGTCACTTTACAAATCAATGTTGGGATTCAAGTAAGAACAACAAAAAGAAGTAAGATGATGATCAATCAGCAAATGCAGCAACAGATGAAATTACAGATGCCTAATTATGTAGTTTACATAGTTGCATTGACTCATGGATTATGGACTCAAGTGCATCATTTCATACTACACCTTCTTTAGAACTATTATCTAACTATGTTTCTGGAAAGTTTGGGAAGGTTTTCCTTGCATATGGAAAATATCTTCATATTGTGGGAAGAGATGATATTAACATCAGATCCTCTAATGGAAGCACGTGGACTTTGAATAATGTCATACATATTCCAACCTTAAAAAGAAATTTAATATCTATAGGCCAGTTGGATGATGGGGACATTACACAACTTTTGGAGATGGACATTGAAAGGTAATGAAAGACAATCTTGTTGCTCATGGAAAGAAGCAAGGATCTCTTTACATGATTGCAAATGAGGATATGATATTAGTTGCAGAAGTTGACAACTGTCCCTCTTTGTGGCATCAAAGTCTTGGGCATATGAGTGAAAAAGGAATGAAGCTCATGATCTCAAAAGGTAAAATACCTAACTTGAAGCATGTTGACACTGGACCTTGTGAACATTGTATCTTTGGAAAGCAGAAAAAAGTTAGCTTTTCCAAACCAAGACGTCTAAAGTCAAAAGACTAGAATTGGTGCATACAGATGTTTGGGAGCCAGCTCCAGTGAAATCCCTTGGCGGTTCCCAATATTATGTGGCGGTTCCCAATATTATATAACCTTCAGTGATGATTCTACAAGAAAAGTATGGGTCTACTTTCTTAAAAATAAATCTTATGTCTTTTCTGTGTTTAACAAGGGGAAAAGGAAGGTTGAGACTCAAACAGGTTTAAAGGTTAAATGTTTGAAGTCTGATAATGGTGGAGAATATGAACAGTGAACTCAAGAATTTTTGTTCAGATAACGGGATCATAATGATCAAGACTAATTATAATAAAAATACACCTAATAATTAGGAATCAAACATCCTAATTTCCTAAATTATATAACAGTTAATTTCCTACAAATCTGTAAAGGTTATGATATCTAAGATCATCAACAAATAGCAGTTGCTGCCTTATCTTTATAATTCGAACCATGGTTTTGAAAACCGGATTGGATTGGCCCCTAAACAATCTAATCACCGTATAAAACCCAAAAATTCTAGAACCAGTAAGAACTGGCCAAACACAGTGAAAACCAGTGCATTAAACCAGTGATTCAAAAAATAATTTTTAAAATTTAATATAAAAACTAAAAATAAACAAAAAGTCAATATGAGTAATGTTCACAAATTTCTACGAATTACATTACGAACTATTATTGTTATAAGTGTATATCAATTTATACTATTTACAAATTTGTATAATTTCCTATTATATCAATTTGTCACTTTATTTTTTTTTTTGTATGTAAACTTATTATTTTTAGATGTTATTGTAATTTATTAATTTAACATTATTATTATGATATATTTTATTCAGACTTTTATATGTATTTCGAATGTTAAAAAAATACAATGATATTTTTTATTTATTTATAGTATTATAAAATTATAATACTATACTCCCTCCCGTTCTTAATATAAGACATTTCTAAGATAAACACATAAATCAATAAAAGTAATTAATTCAGTTGATTTGTTGGATTTATAAAACTATTTCAGCAACTTACAAAGTTTACCCTCATTAATGACTTTTAAAACTATTTTCTCAATGTTTATTAATAAAAAAATAAAACATATATCCATAATATTAATAATGAGAAATAAGGAAAAGAAATTTAATATTTCATAGAATCTATAAAATACCTAACCAACAATTTCTTTTAAACTATGTCTTATATTAAGGCTGGAGGGAATATTTAATTATTACTCCCACAAATACTCATAATATTTAATAGGGAAAAACAAGTAAAATAAATCTAAGTTGTATAAAAATTATAAAATGTCTTGATAAAAGAACCAACAATTTCTTTTAGTATGCGTCTCATGGTAAGGACTAGAGGGAATATTTATTAACATCAGTTCAACCATAGTTCATTCAATGTTAGACTGTTGAACCTTGAACTTGAGTCTTGACCGGTTCAATGACTAGTGTGCTTTTATGAACATTGGTTCAACTACAAAATGACTGATTTATCCGAGTACACTAGTGAGGAAAAGAAAAACAAGCTTAGCACTGTATTAACATAACAGTATCAATACAACTCTACCTCACTCTGCAATTTTATGGGAAATATAAAATGTTAGACCACATGAAGATAAGAGAAAAGTGCATCATGAAATTCAAACAATCTTAAGATAAAAGAGAGAAACTTAAAGAACCAATCCTTAAATCATACAAGAACGTAGAATGTATGAGGTACAACACTTACCCGGAAAAACACTTTTCCTTCAATGAGACCATATGGGACAGGACCGAAATGGCGTGAGTCACGGGAGGCGTAAATGTTATCCCCTTGAATCCAAACATGCCCCTTTGGCACCTGTGGAGAAAAGATTGATAAAACAGATTATAACAGCAATTAAAACATAATATCAAACAATGGACAATTAAAAACTACTTATTGCATCTTAAGTTCAGCGAACAAAAGTATTTGGATTGGCATCATAGCCTAACCAATATGGCACGGGCATAAAAATTAGGGTGTATGGTTTAAAATAAATGAGTGTATATTATAAAAAAAAAAACACTTTATAATTTTTTTCTTAAAAGTATACTTGTTTTCAGCCTAAAGGAAAGTGAATTTTTGAGTTACATTACACTATTCATCACAAGCAAATAACTCATCTCTTCAAGTCACCAAGTGAGTAAAACCGAAATGCATTCGATCTGTTTAAGACTCTTCTGAAATTGTTATACATGGGACAGAGCTGCTGTGTGGCACCAGCCAGATTACTGCCGGGTAATGAAATGCAACTATACTATTCCATTCTCTATACATAGAGAAGAAGTAGCAAATTACTCTAACCATTCTCTTAGTTTCACGTATACATTAATGAAAATGTCACCTAAACATAGGAGTCAGTTGAATGAGCAGTCAAAAAGACCCGTTTAACATAGACACAACATAAAAAAAAAAACTTAAGATAAATCACAAATTGAAAGCATCAACCAATGGCTTTCACATGAGTCATGACTAAAGCAACTTTCACACCTGCCTCTACTCACTATGATCTTGCATGATTATACAGTTAAGCTACTACAATATTAGAATTACATGTATATATACTCTATACTGCAAATATTCATCTAAATTCATAACAGAAAAAGGGGGCATTTAGGTTGATGTTTTCGGAAGTTTACCCAGGAAAAAGTGAAAATGGGAAAAGAAAACAATAGTTTCAGCATTTCTTACACAAACCTTTTGAAACAGAAAACAAAGTGAAAAAAAAAAGTGTCTTCTGTTATCCACCAATATAAAGTCAGTTTATAACGTCAACAAATCACAATCTGTTAGGTTTTTTGGTGCCAAGAAACCTAGATACTATCTCAGAATAAATAATCACAACTTGTTTATGAATTCTCCCAGTGAAGAAATAGTTTTATTAAATGGAAAAACACTGAAAGCAATCAACAACAGTCAAGGGAAAACATTCCCTTACACAGGAAAGATCCTGTTTCTGAAATACAACCAACAAAATACACACCAACCTCCTTAAAAGACAAACAAAATATAACTAACAAAGGAAACTATCAATGGCCAAAGAAAACTACCCCTAATTCCTATCCTCCTAATCCCCCAACCACCACTTACTAACTGTCCTGTTTATTTTTTCTGACACAACATGAAACTCTGCAATTAACTTCTGAATCCAAGCTGATTTGGCTAAAAGAACCATCCTTCCCTTGTAGTGCAGCCGGTCATGCTCCATTGTAAAATTGGGGTGAGTCAGGGTTTTCCTCCAAGTCACTAATGATCTTTTGAAGTACAAGATTTTGCTGTACTTCCCCCATTATCTCCTGAAAAATGCTTGCGTCAACTCCTCCCAAGTGGGGTTATTGGTTTTTGTCTTCCAAAACCGAAACCAATGACTGGCTCCTCCCTCCATACTTATAAAAGCCAATCTGATTTTCTCTTTAGATGTAACCTCCTGAACTTCGAAGAATTTTTCTGCCCTTGTTATCCATCCCACAGGATCTCTTCCTTTAAATGTGGGTAGTTCGACTCTCCTCGTCCATCCCTACTGATTCCCTTTTCTTTCTTCCTCCGATTCTTCGTCAGTCTCATCCCTTTTTCCCACTCTATCTCCATTCACAGATCCTCTACTTCCTTCAGAATCTCTTTCCAAATTTTTCATTCTTTGCATCAATTCCTCCATCATTTCATTGAGTCTTTGAAAGTTGGCTTTGGATTCCTCTCTCGTCTCCTCCATTGTCCTCTCCAACATGTTTATTCTACCCTCCATGACTCTCTCTCGGTGTTTTTGGATCTGGCAGGTCAGACCAATTTGTTAGGTTTCTTGATGTCAAGAAACCTCGATACTATCTTAGAATGAATAATCACAACAGGTTTATGAATTCTCACAGTGAAAAAACAGTTTTATTGAATGGAAAAACACTGAAAGCAATCAACAACAGTCAAGGGAATACATTCCCTTACACATGACAGATCTTGTTTCTGAAATAAACACTCAACAACCAACAAAATACACACCTACCTCCTTAAAAGACAAACAAAACATAACTAACAAAGAAAACTGTCAACAGCCAAAGAAAACTACCCTTAACTACTATGAAACTCCTCCTAACTCCCCCAACCCCTACTTAATAACTGTCATGTTTATTTTTTCTGATGTAAACCTTCCAAGACCTATCACAATCCATAAGAACAATCCCTGACGTAGTGGTAAAGTTCAATTTTGGTGACCCATTTAGACTTGGATTTCATTCTGAACCGGTCTCTTTGCATGTGCAAGTGAGTGTGCAAGAACAAGACATACAATGACCCTCATCACACTTTCATATTGCGAGGAACCTTCTTCTTTGTTAACTTTGACAATTGTTGAGAAATTTCTAAGGAATAGACATTAGATATTGATCACCTCAAAGATATAAGTTGTCTATATAAAAGACTTGACACTACTTTCAATATAAAACCTTACAACTTAATGTTCATGATCTTTCTATCCTTATATGTGACTCAACTTTCTCATTTTTGCTTAATATAAGATTTTCAACTTATATTTGAATAATAAGAGTCTTCCCCTCAAGTGTGAGCCTAAATGCGGTTTGATCTTACTCCAATTGACATACTTGTCTATGTCAGAGTTAGACACCAAGATAAACCTTCAACTCTGATTTGTTGTTGGAAAATTTCTTGAGTGTGGAAGAATGAGATTAAACACAAAAGAAGTATGAGTTGTCCATATAAAAGACTTTAAATTACCTAAGTTTAAGACTTAATATTAATGAGTCATTCTTTCCTGACACCGACTTTTCTCATTTCCTATCATCTTTCACCTTTTACTTGAATTCCTATCAATAATTAGATTCCTAACAATAATGGGATGACAATGTAAAAACAATTATATTCATTTACTACAAAATTCTAGAGCAAATGAAGAACAAACCACTAAGCACACACACCACTGCAACTTGAGAAGCTTCAGAGTGCAACGGGTCGAAGTAAGTGACGGTGTCCCCTTCCACGGCCACGACGCGCTTCGTCAACCTGATTTTAGGGTTGAGAGGGGACCGAACGAGAACCAAGTCGCCGTGGCCGACGTTCCCGAGCAGCGGGGAGAGGTGGTCGGCGAGGAGGATGTCGCCGGTGACGTTGAGAGTGGGGAGCATGCTAACCCCATACGCCTGCAAGCAGGGAATGACGCAATTGCATCAAAAAGAGTATCCGAAAAGCACCAAGAAGGGGAGAAAGGCTCGAATCTTTGAAATGAATACGTGAACCGGGGAACAGAGGTAGTTGCTGGTGAAGTGAAGCCAACACAGGAAATTCACAGTGATGCCTGTGCGGTCCATCGCTTCCTTCGCTGCGCTTCTCCATTGAGCTATGTAACCCGAAAACCTCATCTCTCCCTTTCTCTCTGTCTCTTCTTTTCGAAGCTTGTTATTACACCATTCTCTGGGGTCAATAAGGAAAACAAAACTCACTGAGCCTGCAACCAACCAGCAATTTTTAGGAATATTTGAGAGAAATGGTTTTGATCTATTTGTTTTAGGAATTAGGAAGTTTCAAAAATATATTTGTAGTATTTGACGCGTGCGACGTTTTTTTTTTTCAATGGGAGTTTATTCTATATTATTAAAATTAATTAATATTACATGCAAAAAAGTGATAGAAATAATGCAAATTATTGAAATTAGAATAATAATGATAAAAAAATTTAAAATGAATAATAGGATATTAGGATAATTTTGGTTGTAATAATATAAATTACCTTCAAATTGTTTTATTAGAATAATTTGATATAAATCAATTTCTTGAGTTTGAAAATTACCTATATGATTCCGCGTATCCAAACAAAAAATATTGATTCTTTTAAAGTTAATATAAAGTTCTTTATTGACACCAACTAGTTTTTAAAGATGTTAAAGTCACTTAACTAACTTATACGGAAGTTAAAAAAATTTCAATTCAATCCAACTTACTTTCAGTGAACTAAAAAAATTTGTAACTCAGTTCAATCCACTGGTGGATTCACGGATTAACTCACTTACGAATGTTTTAATTTTGAAATTTATTTTATATATTTATTGGAGTATAATAAAAATGAATTGACTTAATTTATTTTTTCTTATGGTAGAATCAAAGTGTTTACCCAACTCTCCAAATACTATTAATTAAGTTGAGAGAGAAGATTATAAGTTTGAAGACATGAGCTTACTTAAATTACAAGGTAACATGGTAGGGGTAGGTCAAAAAAAAGTTAATATTAATTTTTTTTTACCCTTGACAAAATCAAAATTGCAAAGAGACAAACAAGGAAAAAGCCTTTTAAACAAGTTGGCATGCAAAGGGATCTTAGGATTAGCTATAGAACTTATCAAGAAAGCAAAATGTCATGGCGGTACAGTAGATTGGTCAATGCGTTCAACAAACCAAGATGAGATGAATTGGATTCTTATCACAAATCGTTCTTTTAATAATATTCTCGTAAATATACAAATTACTTAAAATAATTTAAACAAATTCAAAGAGTAAGGAAGAGAGAAAATTACATAGGTAATTATTATACTGGTTCAGATCACAGAGATCCTGCATCTAGTTGTCAGTTTTGTTAGTGTCAACCGAGAATTAACATTTCACTAGCACAAACCAACAAATTGTTACAATCACGAAGAAAATAAACAAGTTGAACATTACAACACCTCTCTTGTTATTCCAAGAGATGAAACTCACTTTCCCTATAACCCACAAGAGATTAACACCTCCTCTGAATACTTCACGAAGGATGACCACATCCTTTGAATCTTCATAAAGCATGAACACCTCCTTTGAATCTTCACAAAGGATAACAGGCTTTTAACTGAGTAACAACAACACTCAATCACATTCCTAGTGAAAGTTCTCGCTCTATGCCAACACGTCAAGTTCTCCAAGCCACCACACAAGGGTTACACAAACCAATGAACACTTATCACCGCATACTGCAGGTAAGAATTTCGAAATACACTTATTTCATATGTTGTGTTTTAGAATATAAGTCTCAATCCAATATATAAAGATCTCAATTCAATGATACCTTGAAAAATCCATTGTCAACTAATTAACATGTGATAATCAATTATCCACTTATGATAATTGATTATTATTTAATGAATGCACAATAGTGAAAAAAATTGCTTAAAAATTTTCATAATAATTTATTATGGCAAGTCATTATCTTGAGTATAAAATGAAGTTTTCTAATTCAAAACGAATTTTAACACAACCTAAGACAAACAATACATAAAATCAAAGATAAATCACATCTTATACATAAATCTACTAAATTATAAAAGTTTTAATACACAACAAATCTTCATGAAGATCTTCTTGTAATAAGAACTCTTAAGACTTAATTTTGGACATCATCATAACTTCTATACTTCATCTTTATTCTAACAATCTCTCACTTTTTGATGATGATCAAAAACTGGTTTTAAAGTTTTTTGTAATATATAACTCATTAAGGAAAATGGATTAGTAGACAAGAGTTAAATAAGATTAAGCCTTTAAACATATTTCTCCCCCTTTTTAATCATTATTAAAAAAGAGTTATGTATGATTAAATAATTTATCCCCCTTAGTATAAAACTTCTTCCTGAATATAAGCCAAAAATAAATAAAGCAAAACAAATAACTAATAGTTATCATAACAAAAAAATGTAAAAAAAAGGTACTCCCCTTTAGTGAGTAACTTAAAAAAAATTAAATTGCCTCTAAATTTGATATCTTAAGGAAGAAAGAGAAATAATTATCAAATTTTTCTTTTCATTTTGAAAAATTCCCCCTTAATTTGACAAACCATACATTACAAAGTTTTGGTGCACACCAAAAGTTTTTTCCTTAATTTTGAAATAACCTGCAAAATAGAAAAATAATATTGATACTCAAAAATACTTATACCCAAAAATACTTATTTGGGTCTTTAAAGTTAGAAACAAGTTATTTTACAATAGGAATTCATGCATATATTCCATTTGAAAAACCATAATGTTTTATTCTACATTTATTTGATGTATGACCATTTTTCATGCAATAAAGATAAGTAACAATATTTGGGTTCCTGTAAGTAGTTTCTTCCTCTGTCTAAACTCTACGAGTTCTTCTATATTTATATTTATTTCTATTTTTATAATTATAATCATAATAATAATTTTGACTATAATTAAGAACATACTTGATTTTATTTTTATAATTATAATCATGATAATTATAATTATATTTAAGAACATTTTTAATTTTATTACCATAATTATAATCATAGTAGTTATAATTATTTTTAGGAACATGTTTAATCATCTTTTTTATTTTTGAATTATTACTACTTTTAGCGTTGGTTGTTTTATCAAGAGGCTTCTTTTTATTTAAACATGAAATATATTCTTTATTTTTAGTATATTTACCTTTCTCATAATATAATTTTTTTTTCAAATCTTTATTTTCTTCAAAAATTTCACTATAATTTGAATGTTCAAAATCGCTAGAGGAACTTACTTGATTTCTAGAGGTGGCATCAACCATCAAACATATGTTGTCTTACTCATGAGAGTCGCTTGAACTTGTTATTGATTCATTATCTTCTTCCCAAGCAATATATGTCTTCTTTTACTTGAAGACTTTCTTTTGGCCTCTTTCTTCACACTTATTTGGGTTTAGACAATCTGTCTTCATGTGTCCTTTTTCTCCGCAACCATAACAACGATAGTTTGATTATAATTCCTTGTTTTCCTTCTTCCCATTTTTAAATCTTCTTTTGTCCTAGGATTTCATGAACTTGTTAAATTTCTTAATGAAGAGATCCATATTTTCTTCATCTTCTTCAGAGTCTTCTTCTTCATTAAGATGTTTGTTTTTATCAATCTCAGATTTGAACGCTAGAGCTTTTTTCTTTCCTTTCTCTTCATTCTCGTTCAATCTCCCAAGATCTAGTTCATGTTCACTCAACTTACCAAAGTGTTGAGATTTTGTGACTCATTGATGGCAGTCACCTTTGGTTGCAAAATCATGTCCAAAGATTTAAGAATGTTTATATTTAATTCATCATTATCAAAAGACTTACCTAACCCAATGAGATGATTCACTATATGCGTGAAGCGCTTTTGAATATCTACAACAGAATCTTCCTGCTTCATGCAAAACATCTTAAACTCTTGGATTAGAAAATTTCTTCTGACTCTTCTTTATGGGTGATTCTCAATATCTCCCACATATCATGAGTAATATTTCTGATATTTCTGATTGAGATATTGTAAAATTAATCTGATATTATGTTATGAGTCTGTGAAAATTTTGAATATATAATAAAACTAAATAATAATTTATATTTAAATAAAAAATATTTTTATACTCTTCTTAATAAAGTCACGTCAATATACCCTCTCAATAAAAACTAAACAAATTTTGAAGTTCTTAATATTTTTGAATGATAAAATAAAAATTATAATGGAAAAATATATATCAAAAGCCTGTTACTTTCTTGTTGGAATAAATAGAAAAAAGACAAAAAAACAAAGAGAAGTTGAAATTGATAACTTGGTGAGTAGTGTAGCTCAAAAGTATAGTCTTTACCTACTGAGTCGTGTGAAGATTTGTGGTTTTCCTGCCTCAAGTTTTATCATCTTTCTCTGGTCTGATTGCCCTTACCAAAAAGCAAGAGAGATATGGAAGCAGCATGTCTGACTCTCATAGTGACACTTGTTCTGATATGCGCATGGAAGATTCTGAACTGGTTATGGTTCAAACCAAAGAGACTTGAAAAGCTGCTAAGAGAGCAAGGCTTTCAAGGCAATCCATACAGGCTTTTGGTTGGAGATAGCAAGGACTTGCTCAAAACAAGAAACAAAGCCTTATCCAAACCTATGAATCTCTCTGATAACATAATTCCACGTGTCACTTCCTACACCCATCATACTATCAACAAACATGGTATGTTTCTATTTTGTTTTTTGTTTTTTTTTTAGTTTTCATCTGTTTACCTTCTTTAAACACTTTTTTATCTTGACAATTCATGCTCATGCACCGCTTTTCTTTTTGAAGGTTCTACATGTAGTGACTATGTTTTATAGCTGTGTTTGTTTGGTTTATGTTGCAAGATTGTTTATGGGGTGTTGATTAGTTCACTTCATTGAATTTGACACCTTTAAATATTTGTTACATAAATTTAGATACGTTACTGGAAATAGGCTCTTTGAAAATTTTATGTAATGAAAGACATTTTAGGATAAATGTGAAAAAAGTTGCACTGGGCGATCTACAATGTAGAATGTGAAATGATTAAATCTTAATTTTATTATTAGTATGTCTTATACTATTGCTGTCAAAACAGACTGAGTGAATTAATTTGGTTTATCACGGACTTAAATTAGGTTGGATTTAAAAAAAATATAATTTTTTTATATGGGTCAATTTTTAATCTGGTCCACTAAAAATATAGTTCACTCGAGTTAAACTTGTAATGAGTCAAGTTGGCTCATCAATCCACCTAATTTAATTATTTATTATTTTATATTTTAATATTATTAGTTAATATTTTTTTTATTATACGGTAGATATGGATAAAGAATGAGATGTTTTAAGAGAGCAAAATATTATAAATTTATTCAACACTCTAATCTTATAAATGGATAAATGACTCAAAAATGATTAATATTACAAACTTATTTGGTTGTTTTTTGTACTTGTTTTTGGATTACATTTGGTTTGTATGATATTTTTCTTATCAAGATCATTTTAGAATGTAAAATATATATATATAAATTTAAATTATAAAATTTGTAATTTTTTTATTTTAAAAAACATTGTAATTAAGCAAGTCAATCCGTTTAATCCAGGTAGATCAGGCCGGATCTAGATTTTTTTGACTCGTTAATAAATGAGTCGAATTGGATTAACTCACTAAATAATCAATTCATTATGGACTGGAGTGAATTACCCATTTTTGACAATACTAGTTATACATAATTTATAATTAATGTTAGAAAATGTGAGCGAATAATAATGTTGTGAATAATAATGTTTGAAACGATATTTTTTTTCTCTATATCTTTTGCTTTTTCCTCGGTCATTGAATATGAAATGTATCAGAGGTCTTCGAAGAGCTTTGTTGCGCATTCTTATTGTCTTTTTCTAAAACTAGCATTTCATTCTTTCACGGCTTTGACTAGTTTTCAACTTTACGAATGACTTTACAGCTGCAATCTTGCGTACATCCAAATGAGAATCCATCAATCTCTCCTTATTCTCCTTTTCTCACTATTGGATCTTCTTCCATTGCATAAAGTGCTCGTTTTAATCAACTTAGTGTTGTTCCAAAAATCATTTTTGTGGTAGGAAGTATTTTACCTGTTTTTACATTAAACAATTATATTCATCCTAATATTTGGCTTCCTGCTTCGTTGGCTACTGATAATATTGCATCGATTCTTGACTTATACAGTGAACATAGACAAATTTCACCCATCATTATTACCCTCCCAACGGATAACAATCAATTGCTAAATATTATTGTACTATACATATTTTAGAGTTTCTTGTTTTGACTAATGTGTTATATTTATCAACTTTCAAATTCAACTTAATCTCTATTTCCAAATTAACTAATTCCATGATAAGTTATTCTTCATAAAAGATAAAAGATGATAAAAATATTCGTGTCTATAAGTATTTCTTGATAAAATTTGTGACGAATAATAAGTACTCACAAATAGATAGCGAATATTTTAATATTCATTTATAAAAAAAGTGCAGGTATGACACTCCATGTGTCTGTAGATATTTATTACCTTAAAAAAAATTATATTTTACTAAGTTAAATTTAATTAAGATTAAAATTAATTTATACTTCATTAGACTAAATTTAATTAAAATTAAATTTTAATTTATATTTAGTTTAATTTATATTATATATTTTTTTAATTTTATTTAGATTTTAATTTAAAAATTATAAATACTTCTTAATATTTTTTAAACAAGATCCTAAATGGAAAGGAGTTGTCTGCCAGCCGTATTGTGGAGAAGATCCTAAGGTCACTGACTAAGGACTTCAAGAATATTGTGTGTGCAATTGAGGAGTCCAAGAACTTGATCAGGTACTTCAGGCAAAACTTGACCTGAAGGAAGGTGCTTGAAACACTTTAGGCCGAGGTGGTCCTCGAGCAAGAGGCCGTGGACAAGGAGGTCGTGGCTACTTAAGTTTTGGAGGATTGGACGAGCTGTCAAAGAAGTAGTTGATGCATGGACTATCAGATATAGAGTTTAAAAAGAAGTTTTGTTAAGACTGTATACTCAGAAAGCATCCAAGGACAAAATTTCCAAAGACGGTTGAGTACCAAGCAGAGACACAACTTGATTTAATTCACACCAACCTGTGTAGACCATTCACCCTTGAGTCTTTCAGTGGTAAGAAATATTTTATCTCGTTCATGGACGACTTTTCACGAAAGATGTGAGTATATTTCTTACAAGAGAAATCCAAGGTGTTCGATTGTTTAAGAAGTTTAGGACAATGGTTGAGAAGGAGACAAGAAAGTCAATAAAAGTTGTTCGATCTGATAGGGTGAGTTCATATTAGGAGAATTCATGGAATATTGTGAGGAACACAAAATAAAGCGTTTCTTAGTAGCTCCATACTCACTGTAACAAAACAGTGTAGCAGAAAGGAAGAATCGAACCATTCTCAACATGGTCTGAAACATGCTTAGAAGTAAGAACATGCTAGAGAAATTTTGGGTAGAAGTAGTACAATGTTTATGTCCAAAGTAGATGCACACATGCGAAACTAGAAGAGAATACACCTAGGAAGCTTGGAGCATGAGCAAACCAAGTGTGAAACACCTTAAAGTATTTGGCAGCATGGCTTATGATCACATTCCAGCACAATAAAGAACTAAACTAGAAGACAAGATTAAGAAATATGTGTTTATTGGGTACGACAAAAAGACCAAAGCATATAAGTTATACAACCCAATAACTAAGAAAGTTATGATAAGTCGAGATGTGCAGTTTAATGAACAGAATGAATGAAGTTGGGATGACATGAAGGAAAAGCTAGGTGCAAGCACAAAACCTGGAAAAGAGAGCCTAGAAGATAAATATAGGAGCTCGACCAATGTAAATAGGAGGACGACCAACGTGAATGGGAGCTTGGCAGATGGAAATGGAGGCATGGAAGAAGTCCAGGATGATGCAAATACAAATGAAGATGAATATTTGCGACTTAGAACTCGAACTCTCCAAGATATATATACAATACTACTGACAAGGTACATGTTATATGTCTTTTAGAAAGTGCAGATGATATAAACTTTGAGGAGGCTGTGCTCGATGAAAAATGGAAGAAAGCTATGGATGAGGAGATTGACTCAATTGAGAAGAATGACACGTGGGAACTGACTGATATACCCATAAGAGCCCAACCAATTGGTGTGAAGTGGGTGTATAAGAAGAAAACCAATGCAGAAGGAGAGGTAGAGTGTTACAAAGCCTAGTTTGTGGTAAAAGGCTATAAACAGAAGAAAGGTATTGATTATGATGAAGTTTTTTCTCCCGTGACAAGAATGGAGACAATCCGACTACTAGTCTCCTTAGCGGCCAAACACGAATGAAAGATTCAGCAAATGGACGTAAAGTCTGCATTTCTGAATAGAGTTGTAGAAGAGGAAATGTACATTGAGCAACCTCTCGGTTACATGAGAAGAGGTGAAGAGAAGAGTGTCTTGAAGCCGAAGAAGGCGTTGTATGGCGTAAAGCAGGCTCCTCGATTCTGGAATGAGAGGATTGATACCTACTTCAAGGAGAATGGTTATGAGCAGTGTCCGTATGAACACGCTTTATACCTAAAGAAGCACAAAGAAAGGAGATTTGTTGATCCTTGCTTTGTACATAAATGACTTAATCTTCATGGAGAGTAGAACTGAATTAGTTAGAGTTTAAAACGGTAATGAACAGAGAGTTTGAAATGACTGATCTTAGTATTATGAAGTATTTTTTAGGTTTGGTGGTAGATCAAAGCTCGAGAGGTATTTTTGTGACTCAAAAGAACAATGCTAGAGAGATACTACATAAGTCGAAGATGTTGAAATGCAATCCAGTTTCTACTCCTGTGGAACCTGGGACGAAGCTATCCAAGCACGGAGATGGGGACTGAATTGACGCTAGTAGATACAACAGCTTAATTGGAAGTTTAAGGTACTTAATGAATACAAGGTCAGACCTAATACTAAGCATAAAAATCATAAGTCATTTTATGGAGGAGCCAATATATTCTCATTGGAAAGTGCTGGAAGGGATACTAAGGTACGTGAAAGGAACTATGTCGTTTGGGCTATTTTATATCAAGTCGAACAATTATCGGCTTAGTGGATCTCAGATAGTGACTCGTGTGGAGACATAGATGATCGGAAGAGTACAACAGATTACATTTTCTTTATAGGGAACATGACCTTCACTCGACTCTCAAAGAAACAACCCATTGTAGTGTTGTGAACATGTGAGGCAAAGTACGTGGCAGAATCTTGGAGTGTGTGGCATGTAATCTGGCTTAAAAACCTATTCGATAAGCTGGAGATAAAGCAAGAAGAGAAGGTGGTGATTCGAGTAGATAATGTGTCGACAATTGAGTTGGCCAAGAACCCAATTAACCACGAAAGGAGCAAGCGTATAGACGTCCAATTTCATTTTATCCGGAAGGATGGAAGTGTGGAACTTGAACATGTAAGAAGCAAAGAGCATATAACTGATGTTCACGAAACCACTGCCTATAGTAATGTTTCATGAATACAAAAAGATGATCAGGATGAAAGAAGACAAAATTTAAGTTTATGGATGAGTTTTGTAGGAATAAACTTAAATTTAGGAGTTATCAAATAATTATTAAGAATGGTAGTGTTTACTGCATTAGGAGAGAAAAAGTCAAGAATTTACTCTATTATGTTTTACCGACATTATGATATACTATTTGTAATAATTGAAATCCTAATGATACTCTTATAAATTGTAATGTTTATAAGAAATGAAAACACCCGAAACATATTCAAACATACATTTAGGTTCAAGTCTCACAATAAAAGGTTACATTGTTTACGATCTTTATACACAAACAATTGAAGTCTCTCAAAATGTTAATTCTTATTAGAATTGTCTTCCCTTCTCCACTGTCAACGTTATTAATCCTGCCACCCTAGCTCACCCTATCATCACTACTCACAACCCACAAGCTTTTTCTTCACTCCTCCTATCCCTTCCTCTCCTCAATCTAAACCCTATTTCTTGTAAACATTCCCTTAGAAAATTTTACGTAATCCAAACCATACCTCCTAAATACAAAGATTATTATACCAGTTCGCATCAAATACCAAGATTAGTCCTCCAGGCACTACTACAAAAAAAAGTACATATATCAAAGTTTCTTTACATTATCACAGCTTTATTCTTATTTTGCCTGCTGAGCCTTAGTTCTATGTTGAGGCTTGCAAATATGATTCATGGGTTTTAGATATATGAATGATCAAATTTCTTCTTTAGAAAATAATCACACATGGGTGCTTATTGCTCTACCTTTCAATAAATATGCTATTGGGTGCAAATGGTTATACAAGACCAAACATCCCGTAACCAATGTTGCAGGCTTATTTATTTCCTCTAATATTTTATCCTTATAGTGTGGAAGTGTCTGAACCTTACAAATTGCCGACGGTATGCAGGTAAGAAGTCTTTTATCTGGTTAGGACCAACTCCAAGGGTGACCATCTTAGATCCTGGGCAAATCAAAGATGTACTTAACAATATGTCTGACTTCCCAAAGCCTAACACAAATCCACTTATCAAGTTACTAGCAACCGGCCTTGCCGACCATGACGGAGAAAAGTGGACCAAGCACAGAAGGTTAATCAACCCTGCTTTCAATTTAGAAAAATTAAAGGTCAGTTGCTCGCATTTGATAGATATAGACTTGTGATTGTTGGAACAATTTTCCAAGAACTTTAGGAAACAAGATGAACAATAATATATATTTGATATAATCTTTTAGGCGTGAGAATACACATTATATTTCGTCTCTTATAAAAGTGAAGGGAATCACGAAATTCGCTTTTGAGATACAAAGAAAAAATACAACTATAATACTCACTCTTATAATACTCACTCTTAGTATTAACATCAAAAAAGAATAAAATTCTCACGAATTGGTTTGTGTGTTAAGTGAATGAAAAAATGCAGAGAAAAAGTCTATTATTTCAATAGAGCACATGATCCCTTTATATAGATGTTGATCAAGTATCTCTCAAATCCAAGAGATACCAGATTTTCATTAGTTACATTTCTTAATTGTAAGTTTTCAAGAATGATTGTAACTCTTCATGAATAATTGTAACTCTTCATGAATCTGAAAATTTCTTCATGAATAATTGTAACTCTTCATGATTTTTAAAACATCAGAAAAAAAAAACATGATGAAGTATGCATGTTTTTGTGTTTAGTTCGAGTGACATGATTCTAACTCCGAGTGATTTCCTTATTGCACCACAGACTATGTTACCATTATTCTTCGAAAGTTGCAATGATCTGGTTAGCAAATGGGAAGGAATGTTGTCTTCAAAGGGATCATGTGAAATAGATGCATGGCCTTTCCTTCAGAATCAGGCTAGTGATGTTATCGCTCGCTCAGCATTTGGAAGTAGCTTTGAAGAAGGAAGAAGAATATTTCAACTTCAAAGAGAGCAAGCTAAACTTGCACTACAACTTGTATTAAAAATTCAAATCCCTGGATGGAGGTAACTTGTTTGATTGGATGACTAAAGCAAGTTCAAGCTTATCAAACGAGTTTTGTTTCACTAAACTTCCCTCACTAAATATGGCATGCAGGAAACAATGGATAGCAAATAATGAAAATAATAGAAATCAGAGAAATGTAATTTATAGGACAACAAACTTACTGAATATTTAGAGGGTAATATTTGGTTTCTCTTAAATGCAATTTGAATAGGAAAACATTCATTCAATGATAAACTCAATTGCAAGTAACTTTTTTTGTCAATAGATCTGCCTTTGGAACTGCATTTGAGTTAGGAAAAAGCATCCTCATCATGTACACAACTAATGGGATGGAAAAATGTATATTTGTAGGTTTTTGCCTACTAAAAGCCATAGGAGAATGAAGGAAATTGACAGAGATATAAAAGCTTCGCTCAAGGATATGATTTACAAGAGGGAGAAAGCTCTAAAGGCGGGTGAAGCCACTAATAATGACCTGTTAGGTATACTTTTAGAGTCCAATCACAAGGAAATTCGAGAACCAGGAGATGGAGATAATAAGAATGTTGGAATGAGTCTTGAAGACGTAATCCAGGAATGCAAGCTATTTTACCTTGCAGGGCAAGAAACAACTTCAGTTCTGCTGGTTTGGACAATGGTGTTATTGAGTAGATACCCTAATTGGCAAGAACGTGCAAGGGAGGAAGTCTTGCAAGTCTTTGGCAATGAAAAGCCAGGTTTTGATGGTTTAAATCGCCTAAAGATTGTAAGTACTGTATTCTATACCTTATACTAAATTGTATGTCCTCTGCACTCACTACAAATCTTTTCTGTATCAGGTCACTATGATTTTGAATGAGGTTCTTAGATTATACCCACCGGTGCTTGGGTTGACTCGATTTGTTAAAAAAGATATGAAACTTGGAAACATAACATTGCCTGCTGGAGTGCAGGTTTTACTTCCTACAGTTTTGGTTCATCATGGATGTGTATTCTGGGGTGAAGATGCTAAGCAGTTCAATCCTGAGAGATTTTCTGAAGGAGTTCTAAAGGCAACAAATGGTAGAGTTTCATTTTTCCCATTTGGATGGGGTCCTAGAATATGCATTGGACAAAACTTCTCCTTGTTGGAAGCAAAGATGGCTTTGACAATGATTTTACAACATTTCTCATTTGAACTTTCTCCAGCATATGCTCATGCTCCAGCTATGTTATTCACTCTTCATCCACAGTATGGTGCTCATATCATTCTCCATAAAGTGAAATCTTAAAAATATATCACATTAAAAGCTAATAGTGTCTGATAACAAAATCACTTCTTAGATATTGTCGTATGTTTAATTAGTACTTTCATTTACATGTTTAAAGCTTATAATGTAATACCGAAATCACTTCTGGGATATTATCATATGTTTAATTGCTTTCCTTTTCACATGTTTGTGTTTGAGAATACCTTTTATCACTTGTTACTTTGTAATTGAACTGACAAAACACAAAAGGATTTCGTTCTAGAATAAATTCAACTACGATACTTTAAACTTAGTTGTTTAAAAGATTGAGTGTTTAAATGATGAACTTTTTGTTTACTTTTGATCAGCATTGTTGATGAACCATCTCTTAACCTTATCTTTGGATAAGCAATTTTAAAAATTGAATACATAATTAGTTACAATTGAACTATCTTTTATTTATTAAATAGATTGTTTGGATGGAGTAAACATGTTGAATTTTAATTTTATTGTTTGGATAAAGTAAAATAATTTCTTTCACAAGATAAAATTCTATTTTAAAATTATTTAAGTCTACCCGTGATGACACGTTGTGAGGATTACATAAATGTTATCATAGATAACAATGGCTTCAATAATGGATGTTGTGGATACAAGTAGTATGAAACGTAGTATGAAATCCATACCTGACTCGTTTATAAATGAATTCCACATATGCTCGCAAGAATAGTTTGGTTGAACAGTTTTCTACTTTTGACACCTCATTTTAATTTTTTGCACCCACACAAATTTGGTCTTAGGCTTGTTTTGTCTTTCTACTACTCTTATTTCATAATCTTTACATAACTCCAACACTTTAGTTGCACATATTTTCTCTCAATACATTAATAGTTTTATTGCAAATTATAAAATTTCTTTTATAATAATATTGAAAATTATTATTTTTCGTGTTTAGTCTTGGACTTACTTGGTAATTAAAATTTTCATTTATCTAAAATATAAAAAATTTGATTATCAAACTCACATAATAATTAAAGTTTTCATAATATCTTTAAAAATTATTGATTATCAAATCAAGTCTTGATTTGCATGATAATTAAATTTTTTTAAATATTAAGTATTGGGTTTCACTTGATAATAATAAAAAATTAAAATTTTAAAATGAAAAATGCCAACCAACTAAATAGTTTTCTTAAGAATTACATTATCCTTGAATTTTCAATATGAATAGAAAAACGTAAGAACGAGATCAATCATTGTCGGGTTTATTTTAAAAAAAATCAAAAGTTTTTCAAATAATTTTTCAATTTGAATGAGAATATATATGAGCAAGGTGAATCATTATCGACCCAAATAAAAATTTCAAAAGTATTTTCTTATTTTCATATTTGCATGTTTTGTTTAATTTTCAAAGAAAAACAAATATTTTAAAAATTACATTAATTTTCCATACTTGATTAGAGAGAATTGTTGTAGGAAGGATGTGTGAGATTTTAATACCTTTCCTAACCAACTCTCGAATTCAATGTGGTTTTGCGGACAATTTCTTTTTAGGTTTTTCTGTAGCTTTCTTTAATAAACTATGGTAGCGACTAATCTTTGCTCTTATAAGATATTTGTTCGTTGTCCCTTTGTGATTTCGGTTATGACACATGTCCTCCCATGTTGCCATTGGATTTTTGTTGTTCTTCTTATCTTGGTCCTTGCTCGTTAGATCAGGACATTATGATCTATAGAGACTCAGTTTCTTACCTTCCTAACATACTACCTTTCTTTGTTTTTATGTTTGAGTCTCCTACTTTTACTAAACCAAGATTTTTCAAATTTCTCCTAAATTTCTTTGTTATGAGATTTAATTTGTCATCTCCTTCAGAGTCTAAATCGTCTGAGTCTGAGTTTGATGTTTCCATAGATCTAGAGGATCTTAAAACTCTTACACATTATCTTTGTAAACCATTAGACACTGATTTGCGAAAAGATTTCAAAACATTATTCAACCCTTTTTAGTGTTTTCCTTGTCATTTCATATGGGTCCTAAGGAGACACATGGATATATATGGAGAACAAACTTTCTAGAAGCTTGTAGGCCCTTAGCTAAAGTGGTCTCCAAGTTGCTCTCTTTTTATCATACATATGCTCTTAACGGAGAAGATTTTTTCTTAGCAGTGATCATGTATCATGCTCATAATGGAAAGGATTTATCCTTAATATTGGTCATGTGTCATTCTCCTAATGGAGATGATTTTACCTTGGTCTCCAAATTAGAGTATTAGATTTTTGCATCAACAATTTGAAGACACCTTTAAGTTACTTAAATCATATAGTTTGAAAGATGATCCATCACTTCATCACATCAAAACCACCATATGCGCATCATATTTTTACCACCCCATCAAGCTTCTGTAAACCATCACCCATTTGGGAATCTCTCCTTGGCTTGAATCATATAGCTTGAAAGAACTTATCCCATCAAATACTTTACCCACTAAATAGTTAAAATTCAATCATTTGAATTTCCTTATCTAAACATAATATTTGAAAACCGAAACCATTAGAAATGAGATCACTTCAAATTCTATATATTTAAATGTTCCAAAAAATTGTGAAACTCTCTATTTAAACATAAGCTAAAAATACCAGATAAAGGAATTTCTTGAATCAAACCTTTAAGGGATGGTTCATCAAGAATGCTGGTCAAAATTAAACAAAGAGTCGATAATTTAAACTCTTAAGTCTTTCAAAAACAACTAAGTTTAAAGTGTCGTAGTTGGATGTATTTTAGAAAGAAATCCTTTTTTATGTTGTCAGTTGAATTACAAAGTAACAACTGATAAAAGGTAATCTCACTCAAACATGTAAATGGAAAAGCCATTAAACATATGATAATATCCCAGAAGTCATTTTGTTATTACATTATAAGCGTTATTGTTATCAACATGTAAATGGAAGTAACTATTAAACATACGACAGGATTTACATTACTAGCTTTTATTTTCATATTTTCACTTTGTGGAGAACGATATGAGCACCATACTGTGGCTGAAGGGTGATTGACATAGTTGGAGCATGAGTATATGCTGGAGAAAGTTCAAATGAGAAATGCTGTAAAATCATTGACAAAGCCATCTTTGCTTCCAGTAAGGAGAAATTTTGTCCAATGCATATTCTAGGACCCCCTCCAAATGGAAAGAATGAAACTCTACCATTTGTTGCTTTCAGAACTCCCTCAGAAAATCTCTCAGGATTGAACTGCTTAGCATCTTCACCCCAAAATTCACTGTCATGGTGAACCAAAACTGTTGGGAGGAAAACATGCACTCCAGCAGGTAATGTTACCTTTCCAAGTTTCAGATCTCTTTTAACAACTCGACCCAATCCAAGTGCTGGTGGGTATAATCTAAGAACCTCATTCAAAATCATAGTGACCTGATACCAAAAAGATTTGTAGTGAGTACATAGGACATACAATTTATTATAAGATATAGAATACAGTACTTACAATCTTTAGCCGATTTAAACCATCAAAACCTGGCGTTTCATTGCCACAGACTTGCAAGACTTCCTCCCTTGCACGTTCTTGCCAATTAGGGTACCTACTCAATAACACCATTGTCCAAACCAGCAAAACTGAAGTGGTTTCTTGCCCTGCAAAGTAAAATAGCTTGCATTCCTGGATTACGTCTTCAAGACTCATTCCAACATTCTTATTATCTCCGTTTCCATGTTCTCGAATCTCCTTGTGATTGGACTCCAAAAGTATACCTAACAGGTCATTATTAGTGGATTCACCCGCCTTTAGTGCTTTCTCCCTCTTGTAAATCATATCCTTGAGCGAAGCTTTTATATCTCTGTCAATTTCCTTCATTCTCCTATGGCTTTTAGTAGGCAAAAACCTACAAATATACATTTTTCCATCCCATTAATTGTGTACATGAAGAGGACGTTTTTTCCCAACTCAAATGCAGTTCCAAAGGCAGATCTATTGACAAAAAAAGTTACTAGCAATTGAGTTTATCATTGAATGAATGTTTTCCTATTCAAATTGCATTTAAGAGAAACCAAATATTCCCCTCTAAATATTCAGTAAGTTTGTTGCCCTATAAATTACATTTCTCTGATTTCTATTATATTCATTATTTGCTATCCATTGTTTCCTGCATGCCATATTTAGTGAGGGAAGTTTAGTGAAACAAAACTCGTTTGATAAGCTTGAACTTGCTTTAGTCATCCAATGAAACAAGTTACCTCCATCCAGGGATTTGAATTTTTAATATAAGTTGCATTGCAAGTTTAGCTTGCTCTCTTTGAAGTTGAAATATTCTTCTTCCTTCTTCAAAGCTACTTCCAAATGCTGAGCGAGCGATAACATCACTAGCCAGATTCTGAAGGAAAGGCCATGCATCTATTTCACATGATCCCTCTGAAGACAACATTCCTTCCCATTTGCTAACCAGATCATTGCAACTTTCGAAGAATAATGGTAACATAGTCTGTGGTGCAATAAGGAAATCACTCGGAGTTAGAATCACATCACTCGAACTAAACACAAAAACATGCATACTTCAACATGTTTTTTCTTTCTGATGTTTTAAAACAGATCACAAATCTATATCTATCAAATGCAAGCAACTGACCTTTAATTTTTCTAAATTGAAAGCAGGGTTGATTAACCTTCTGTGCTTGGTCCACTTTTCTCCATCATGGTCGACAAGGCCGGTTGCTAGTAACTTGATAAGTGGATTTGTGTTAGGCTTTGGGAAGTCAGACATATTGTTAAGTACATCTTTGATTTGCCCAGGATCTAAGATGGTCACCCTTGGAGTTGGTCCTAACCAGATAAAAGACTTCTTACCTGCATACCGTCGGCAATTTGTAAGGTTCAAACACTTCCACACTAAGAATAAAATATAAAAGGAAAAGAAAAATCAGGAATTAAGAGGACATGCTACTTTGTATACGGACTGTTCTCCTTAGAAATGAATTAGAAACCATGGGAACCTTTTGGTACACAATGAATGCACTTCCTAAGTCTATTAAGATGGAAAAATAAGCTTAATATCATGTATTTACCCCTATATTCTGTTGAAGTTTATAGGAAATATTATCTCAGGATAACATCCATCACCATATATTAGTTAATATTTCATCATTTGTCGTCCCCAATTCATCATAATCTGGTACGTTGTCCAATGCAGGGAGCACCTTTCGGAAACAAAGTGATGAAATCGATTACTGATATACCAATAATCTGTTATGTCCTGACTAGGGTTTGTTTCTACTGAAATTGATTACTAACACCCCATATTCAACTCCTCAACAATCTTGTAACATAAACCCAATAGACACAAACACTGAATAACGGACTATAAAACACAGTCACTAGATGTAGAACATTAGAAAAGAAAAGGGGCGCAAGAGTATGAATTATCAAAACAAAGATATGTTTAAAAAAGGTAGATAGATGAAAACTGCAAAAAAATAATCGAAAAATACCATGTGTGTTGACAATATGATGGCTGTAGGAAGACACTCGTGGCGCTATGTCATCACAGAGATTCATGGGTTTGGACAAGGCTTCCTTTCTCATCTTGAGAAACTCCTTGCTGTCTCCAAAAAAAAGCTTGTACGGATTGCCTTGAAAGCCTTGCTCTCTTAGCAGCTTTTCAAGCCTCTTTGGTTTGAACCATAACCAGTTCAAAATCTTCCATGCCCATATCAGAACAAGTATCACTATGATAGTCACAGTTGTGGCCCATGCTGCTTCCATTTCTCACAGAAAGATGATAAAACCTGAGGAACCAAAACCAGATGTCTTCACACAACTCAAAGGGGCAAAAGCTATCCTGTTCCGCACAGCTCTCCGAAGTTATCAATTTCAACTTTGTTTGGTCTTTTTGTCTTCTTTTTATTCAAACAAGAAAGTAACGATGATTGTTATGTTTTAATTATAACTTCCAGGGTAAATAGTATATTATAATAATAAATGGTATATTTTATTTTAAGTATAATAAAAAATTATAATTTTAATATTATAATTTTGATTTTGTTTCGATATTATTAATAATTAATATAATTAAATACATAATTATTAAATTAATATCAATTTATAATGAATTTGAAAAGGATTATAAAAGTTTTAAATTTATAAAACAATAAAATAAAAAGTAAAAAAATTATTTTAAAATCCTAACACATGATTAAAAATTAAATACATATTGAAATTATTTCAATTATTCACCAAATTTAAATAAAACTAATAGAATTAAAAAATTTGTTTGAAAAGATATATCAGAGTAAATTTATTTATACAAGTATTTTTTTTATTTAATTATAAATTATTATTTAGTTTTGCTTTATATTCAAAATTTACACTAAAAAATGATTTAATATTTAAAATAATTCTTCTTGAGTTTATTCATTGATTATAACGAAAATGTATTGTGTGATAACATTGTTCACTTAACATTAACAATTATTTTAGTAGAAAGATAGCTCGAGGAGGGGAGTATTGTCATTAACACTAATAGTTGAAGGCTTTTGCGGTGGTGCAGGTGAATGAATGGAAGGTGTAGTTTGGTATTGGTATGACTTCTTACAGGTTCCATATTCATTAGAATTACTTACTGATAAAGATAATAGAAAATTATCGTTCTCCAAAATTTCTTTAAATCTGTAAGTATAAAAATGTATATTTAAAAGCAATTTTCTCAATATAAAATGTGATAACATATCCTCTTGTCATGGCCAAACACATTAAAAAAAGAGTGTGTTAACCCAAACTCTTATTTTCTTGAGTTATCTATGAGATTTATTTATTTGTACATTGTCTTTCAAGATTAGTCGTATAGAGTTTTTCTTTGAATTTTTGCATAATGAAAATGTCTTATACTTCAAAGATGTTTTCATCTATGTTGTTTGTCAATATTTAAACATTGTATTAAATCATATGCATTTATTATTGACATGACATATGACAAAATGGTTTTGATCAAGAAATAATATTTAACATATATAAATGTTCAAAAACATTAAATGTCCATTAATGCATGTATTGTGAAGTGTAATTTTGTTGGTATGTTTTGTCCTTGTTCACCATACAAGTCAGAAATATACAATGGATAAATCAAAAACAAAGCACACGTTAGATAAAGGCCTTGAAAGAATTACAAAATATTCTAGGAATGTTTCTATTGAAGACTTGTGCTCTAACAAGTCGTATAAGTTGTGCATTCAATGGAAAACTTTGATAAAGCATTGTACAACTGCATAATAGACTTAAGCCTGACTTAGAAGCTAAAAAGGCTATCAACCAAATCTACTGGAATCAACTCAACACTCAACGGGCAAACTTTCAAGAAATTTATAAATAGTCAGATGTATGAAGAAAAGACAAAAAAGATAACGAAGTGAATATGTTTTCTTACTTTGATCTTTGTGCTCATAATTCATAAATCGTTTGTAGCTTTCAAATGAAAAGAGAGTGAAACACCATCAAGATGTATAGATTATATTGTAATTAAAAAACATATATTCTCTCGTAGAGAGTTATCCATCTATATCTTGTTGTACATCTCACTATGGATTTGCAGTGACCAGAAATGGTTAGAATACTTATAAACTATAAGTGGTTCGAATACTTGTAAAGTAGGAGTGATAAAAATACTTGCAAACCAAAATTGGTGAAACTTAACTAGGCAACGTATTAGGAAGATACCATAATTGTCTAGGGAACAAGGATTGGTGAGAATAATACTCATTGTAAACGAGAAGTGATGAGAATACTTGTGTAATCTTCGAAAAGATTAGTGGAACATCTTAAAGTTCTTGAGGGAAAACTGGACGTAGCTTCAGTTAGGGTGAACCATTATAAAAACATTAATTGTTCATTGTTTTGTTTTATAAATCTTTTCTTGAAAAGTTTCTTATAAAACCTAGTGTTTGTGAAACTCTTATAAAAGATCTTCATAAATATTATTTTAGACGCTGAATCAAGAAAGACATTTTTTAGTGCTCAATACAGTATCTTATTGATTATATATTTTCACAAGCTCTTCAAAACAACAATGTCTAAATAAATCATATTGATCAACTTATTTTATAATACTCGCCAAATGTTACATTACGAAAAGAATTTCAAAACATTATTCACCCCATTCTAGTCTTTTCTTATGGTTTTACTACAAATATTATTTTAATGATAGTTTGACTTCATTTTTGCATTTAATACATACTTGACCAGAATCTCTATGCAAGTGCTGACTTAAGCATCAAAGAGCCTTTTGTAGACACTCAAGGACGAGAGTTGTTGGAGGAGTCTATCCCTTTGCGGTCGACATCGTTGCGATCCTGGAGAACTAGGCGAGGGTGCAATAGGAGTTTACAAACTTTCATAAGAGGAGTGCTAAGGAGATAGAGGCGTTAAGGGATTAGAACACTTGTCTGAGGAGGAAGGTTGAGGCCGATGCAGCGCCCGAGAAGGAACATGAGAAAGGAGAAGGAAATTGTTGACAACGTGGTATCCGTGTTAAGGACCCCGTGGACCTACCCTACTTATGAGGTAGAGAGTGAGTACTTACTAGTACCGAGGTCTCCCCACTCTCTAGTAGTGGGTGAGAAGTGTTGTCATCCTTTTGTTGACATAATTACTGAGACCTCTTTCTAAATCATTTAAAGACCTTGGTTATGGACCATTATGATGGTACCACAACATGTTCTCCACCAATGACGTCGTCATGTGCAAGATCTTTCCTTCTACCCTAAAGGAGGCAGCCTTGGAGTGGTGGACGGCCTCCCATACTACTCCATAAACTGCTTCAATACTCTGACTCAAGCTTTCACCATGCAGTTCACAACTAGTTGCCTATATGACCATACCTCGTTCACCCTCTTGAACATTTGAGAGGAGGATGATAAGCCCCTACAAGCTTTTATCAACTGGTTCAACAAAAGTGGCGTTGAAAGTGAAGAACCTGAACCTAGAGGTCATGCTTGTAAGGCTCGAAGAAAATAAAATAGATTTAAACATTTATTTTCATAGTAATAAAATCAAATATTATGGTAGTGGGTTTGTGTGTTAAAAGTGTTAAGTTGGTAGATAAATTTAATTATATGTTGTTTTTATATGGTGCATGGAATAAGTGTTTTATATGTGTATTGATATATATATATATATATATATATATATATGACAGTGAAAGGGAAGTGACGTAGTGGTTGTTATGTATGTGGTTGTTATGTATGTGTTTGTGTTTGTTGTTGTCTTAAGACAAAACCATCTATACATCTAAATATATATATATATATATATATATATATATATATATATATATATATATATATATATATATATATATATATATGACAGTGAAAAGGAAGTGACGTAGTGGTTGTTATGTATGTGTTTGTGTTTGTTGTTGTCTTAAGATAAAACCATCTATACATCTAAATGCTCTCATGTTTTGAAGTTTAACCAAATAACATCAAACGAAATAATAATCTAAAAATACCATAGGAAGAAACATAAAACTTAGGTGTCAGGAAACCGCAAGCTCGCTACAAGACAAGTTCGTCTAGTAGAAACCTTGGTTTTGAAGTTTAACTAAATAACATGAAATGAAGAAATCTCTATGTATAGAAAGCTATCTCTAAGCAAGTAAAACACTTAACAAACCAACCAGATCAGAAACACTTAGGCCAAGAATAACAAACCAAATCACAGACACACTATGACAGAAAGCCTCAAGTCAGAACACCAAACAATAGAAAAGAACATCGAAAACCAAACACTAGGAAAGAAAACCCCAAGATCAACCCTAGGATAGAATACCCTAGAAAAACACTAGGCTAGAAAATCATAAAACCAAAAAGGGTAAAAAAAATCACAAAAAATAGAAAAGAAAACAAAAAAAGGTCTAAAACACTAGGACAAAACGATAAGCCAAAAAGAAAATATTCATCATCTAAGTAAACATATTGAATATAGAAAAACTAGACTAAGGAACTTAGAAGAAAAGCACAAGAAGAAAACTTGATGCATTAATTGAAGAAAAACAAATTAGGGTGAAAACACATGACCCAAAGCCAAAATCTCAAACACACAAAACCTAGAACCATAATTCCCAACATAGAAAAACTTTTTAGAAAAATATTTAGGTTCTTAGGAAATAGAAAAACATATAGGTGAAAACATCTAGAGACATGACTAAATGATGTTGTGTCTAAAAGTGTCTAAGATAGTTGAAGTTAAACGCTTGATGCTTATCATACATGAAAAATGTATTCACTAAAGCTCTTGTGAACAGAACAGGTCGAGACAATGCCTCTCACAAAACATTCTAAAATACATAAAAGCAAAACACAAAAGAAAGCTTAAAGAAGCTAAACGTTATCTGTCTAGAAAGAGACAAAAACAGAAGAAGTGTTTACTAAACGATACCATTGAGCTTAATCAGTACCTCGTTTAATGATGAAGTACCAATCCATGCTTGGTATCTTTAGAGAAAAGAGCTTAATCGCAAAATGCTACCTAACGACAAAAAATAAAAAGGCGCTTTGTTGTTCTGAGCAAGCAGTAAAAGACATTAAATGTTCAACGATTAAATACAACAAAAATAATATATGATGAACTGGTCATACACAAAATCTCAATCAGATCAATAGTAGGTAACATGAAAGACATTCAAAGAATGTTCTTCCTCTAGAAAACCGAAATATAATACCTAGGTCAAAACAAATCATAAAACCATTAAGCAAGAACACTAACAAGTCTAATAAAACACAAAATATTAGCTAACAAGTCAAAACAAATCATAACATCGAGTACTATATTCAATGTCATAATTTATATACCGAGGACACGACTTTGTCTCTTTATCATGTCATACACACTAGAGAACAAAGTACCCACACCCACTCTTACTACTTCATACACTTTGAAGAGTGTTCTTTCCCAACACATCCCAACACATAAGTGAAAAAATTCCTCATCACAGATGTTTAGGTAATTTTGGCCTCTCCCAATTCTTAACTTGGTTAAGAGTGTCTCTCAATATATCATATTGGTTTGTCTAATTCTTTCTTACATTCAGTGATACTAAGAATTCCTATATAATACTTAGTAATCAAATATCACTTTACCAAAATAGTCATGTTTTATGCAGAATCTTTAATCCAAAGTATTTTATATATAATAACAGCAACAACCAAAACAACACCAAACAATAATGTAGATTTTATAACAACTAGACCACTAATTTCCAGCGTAGCTTTTATATCATTAATGCAATGTACAAATTATTTGGCTCCAAACAAATAAAAAAATAAATAAAATAAAAAAATAAATAAAAAGCACGAGTTAAATATTAACGTTATTTTTTTTCTTCTTTTTTTTAAAGAGTTTCTAGAATTAAATAATATCCATACACTAATATTATTTACCTAAAAAGATATCAATGCCTAATATGACTGTAGAACATAAAACCCATGGTACCACATTACTAACATGCGTAACCGTGCATCACCTTATGTAAAAAGAAAAACAATCCTCCAGAGCCTTAAACCTCATAATAAACAGCATTGAAACCATAAACACACGTGTCACATGTATTATGAATTAACTCAATCCTTTTTATATTCCAAAATTTAAACTTCTCACTGCGCAGGTTCGTTCAAGCAATCTCTTGGTCACTTCAATGTATTTATAATCACTTGAATTTATTTAGAAAAGAATAATTTGAGAGGATTTGAAAGTAAATTTTTTTGTTGTTATTTAAAAGTAAATTTTTTTATTGTTTATTTGAGTGAATTTGAAGGTAAATGAGAGTGAATTTGAAAGTAAATTTTATGAGAATTAATGTAGGAATTGATTGACGTGACAGATTAAAAAAATTTACTTCCAAATTCACTGTCATTTACCTCCAAATTCACTCAAATAAACAATTAAAAAATTTATCTTGAAATTCTCTCAAATCCAATTCACTCTCATTTACCTCCAAATTCACTTAAATAAACAACAACACAATTTACTTTCAAATCCTCTCAAATCTCCTCAATTACTCTCTTCTAAATCCATTCAAGTGAACAAGGTCTTAAACATTTATATTTCAGAAATTAATCTTAATTCATCATATGTGAATTTGTATAACCCAGAACATCCTACAATTCAATTATGCTAACACCATATTACATTCCACTAAAGACACACATACATATTCATTATTATTTCCTAATAGAACTATAGCAAACTCTCATTTTGACGTTGTAAAAAAGCATACCACTAGTTTTCAGTTCCTACTAATCTCCAAAATTGTTATCCAATTGTTTGTCTCGAAATATACACTATTAAACCCTCTTTTTAACACTTTGTCACTTCAGTCACACAGACAACAATTAACATAAAAGGAAACTATCATCGAAACAATTAACCAAACAACCAAAAACTACAGTTTTGTTCTAACCACTAATCATACAAGCACACATCCCATAACCACTAAGGCAAATTGATTTCCCTAATATAATACTCTTATTTAAGTTACCTTTAGTTTACTCATTTCACATTTCTCTATAACTTAAAATCAATTAAATTTTACATCAATTAAATTATATTCATGAAACCTTTTACCTCACCTTACTACACTCTTAATAAATAAATAAAATGGTACTTTTATTTTATTTAAAAACAAATAAGATTTCCAAACTCTAAATTACGATTTTAAGTTCTCTTTTTATAAAAATTTTCGTCCTTCTTGGGATTACTTAATATTCATTGTTTCTTAATATCGTTAAATCAATTTAACAACAAAATTTACATGATTTTAATTTTTCAAAATTAAAAACCCAATTAAGCAAAACATATATTAAAGATCTGATTTGTGACTAAAAAAACGGAAATGGCTAAAATGAAATTGAAAGTTATGTTATTGCCAACCTAAATTAAAAAGAATCTGATACTGTTTATTTGTTTTAAGCTTTGAAAATTTAAACATAACAATTTGTCATCTAAAATAACAACATAAATGACCATAAACATAGTTGATAAATAATAATAGTAATAATAAATAAATAAATAAACAAAAGCAATAATCTTTCCACAATCTACTCATTAAAAGCAGTAACGAATAGTGTTAGAGCCTAAAATATGAGCATAGTTGAGAATTAAACTTAAAGCAAGCACGCAAATATAATATTCCTATGTACTTTTTAAAAAATAAAATAAAATCTGTCACACTGTTTCCTAAATGTTTGGATCTTGCGGCACGCATTGCAACAAATCGATTCTGCTGCAACTTATAAAAGCAATTTCACACTTGTTTTTATGTAGATTGCTAATCTCCCAACGTAATCCATGACTTTACTCATACGCTTAGAATAAACAAGTATCCGGAAAAGCAACGTGGGTCCCACGCGGTCGTTTTCCGAAATAATAGTGTCGGTTTTGGAGGGAAACGGATTCGCATCATCAAAAGACGACAATATCAACGCACCTTCCTTCCAAGCGACCACCAAGGAAAAAGTACAATAACCCTGTCTTTTTATATTTGTTAACAAAAAAATGGTTAAGCATTAAAATAAATAAATATATATATATATATATTCCTTTTATCCTTTTGTAATTTGTTGTGAATCTTTATCTTCCGAAAGATTCAACTTTAATTTTCAAATTTGAATTAATATTAACCGCTTTTAAATGTGAGAATGTATTAAATACTTATTTTATTGATTTTGGATGTGACACTGTTCATTAGATAGAATGGATGAATGTTATTAAATTTAAGGTTTAATGTCTCTGTAAGTTCTTATTTTGGTTCGGAATCTCATTTAAGTTTTCTTTCTTTTTGCCGTTTCAATTGGGTCCTTATTTTTGTAAAATTGAAATAATTAAAAGTCTGCCATTAAATTGGACAAACGGTCGTTTAATTGTGTGTTACGTGGCATGAACAGTGTTTTCACTAATTGGATTGAATCAGATATAGGGAAGGGTAAAGTGGGAAAACTCATTCGTTAAAGTTCTGGTTTTTATATTGTTAATTAATCTCTGGAGCATTTATCTCCCTCATCCAAGCTTTTCTGATGTTCCATCATCATGTTGTGAGTGAAAGGTGTGTTACATTGAACTTAAACAAAACTCCTTTCTGTCCACGAATATCAAGTAATAAGTCTTACCATCTCAGGAACACTTGAAATCAGGTTATCTGATAAGAAATTTGCATGAAATCAAGTCTTACCATCTAAGTCTAAAGCCACAAATGCTGCAACGATGTGGAAGATCATCAAATAATCCACTAATTACAGATGAATGGAATTCTCGTAACACTGCTTCAGGACATCGGTACAAGAACATACAGACGATGGCATGGTTGACTCATCATAAGCCACTTGGTTCAATCCCAAGTCCTGACCTTTCCTAGATTAATCAAATCCCTAATTCCCAAATGAATCAATCTGCAGAGAAAACAGATGAATCAAATCCCTAATTTCAATTTAAAAAAAAAAACCCTAATCTGAAACTCAACCAAGAACGTGATCCGCACCACCCACGTGAACAGCCATTGAGATGCCGAAACGAACCCTCCCTCCTTGCACCACGAAGCGGACCGACCAACGTCCTCGTGCAGTCGCCGCGACCTTGCTGCTCCATCGATTTGTTATCGTCGCGCCTCCGCTGCCCCTCCACAAGGTCTCTGCCTGTGCTCGAAAACGCAGAATATTCTCTCCCCCAACGTTGAGTCTGTTTGTGTCAAAGGAGAAAGGGAAGAAGCTTCAAGCTTCTGGAGTTTTGCCTTTAACTGGAACAGAGAAGAGATGGGAAAGAGTTTTCCCTTACGCGACCCTGGGCTGCACTTAAATTTTTTTTACATTTTCTCCACTTTGCCCTTCCCTAAATCTGATTCAATCCAAATTTTTAATACAAAACTTTTTTTTAATTCCACGTGTGATTAGTGAAAACACTGTCCATGCCACGTAACGCACGACATACCTTTAATTGCTCCAATTTTACAAAAATGAGAATCCAATTAAGACGGCAAAAAAAAAGGGGACTTAAATGAGATTCCGGACCAAAATAAGAACCTACAGAGACATTAAGCCTAAATTTAACAAATCTTTGAATTAACAATTACAAACATGATAAAACTGAAGTAAAATGAAAAAAAAAATTATAATCACATCAGAAGTAAAAATTCTGAAGGTATTTTTTTTTTCAATTTTATATTTGGTAAAAAAAACTTATTTTTCATTATACATGTGGTTTTTTAGGTTTAATCTAAAAGGACTTCAATAATTTTATGCAATTACGTTTTAAAAAAATCTAGGTTCGTGTTTTTAATTAGTTAAAAAGGCAGTGATTTAGAAAAAGATATTGATCGTCGTTTAAAAAAAACCATTCACTTGAAATACAGGATAAATGTTTAAATAACTATTTTAAAAGACATGCTCTTTCTATATCGAAAACACATTGTAAAAATTTCACAAACTCTTCTATTCACCTTTCGATCTTTAATTTGAAATGCTCTAAAGTTTAGATATCGTTTTAGTCGAGAGGAAATGTGCATGCAAAAAATAACCTGACAAAAATATACATTAGATAATAATAAATATCGCAATAATGAGTAACTGTCTCATAGATAATGTTATTTATATTAACTTTATAAATAACATTATCTGATAAATAATATTTACCTTGATTAATTATTTAATTAATGCATGTTCAATTTTAATCTCTAGTGATTATCATTTGATTTTTGTTGATTTTGATTACCATGTTTTTATCGATACGATGTGGTGTTGTTTAAGATGATATTAATCACATACAACAAAATGTGAAATGTATTCAAGTATGTTGAAATGATATCGATTACGTATAATACACTAACCCAAACTCAATTTACAATCAATGAGTTTTATTATGCTGAAATGATCTGGTTTACATATAATATAAGATAAATTTAAAAACTACTAAAAGAATATATATATATATATATATATATATATATATATATATATATATATATATATAAAAGCTTAATTACTAGTTTGGTTGAAAAGTTTAAATTAGTTTCTCTTTAGCTTTTTGTTTTAATTGTGTTCCAAATTTTAAACTATTGACTTAATTGGATCTTTTCAAAAAAGTTACAAACATAGTTAATGACATGTCACATTTCAATTCATGTTTTTTTTTAATTCTTTTTAGTTTTTTTTAAATTGTTTACATTCATGTTAAGTTTAGTTATATGACACGTTACATTATTAATGTTATAGAGTAGAACAATGTTATGTATCAGTGTTAAGTGTCGTTATTTTATATTCAATTTATTCTTTATACATATATTTTTTATTCAATTTAGTCTTTATTAATCTTTTTCTGATCCAATTTAATAGCAATTTTTTTTAAATGGAACAATGTTGTTTCTTTTAAAATTGAGACTAAATTTATTAGTTATATAAATATTATACTATAATTTTTATTAAAATTTCAATTCATGTTTTTTTTTAATTCTTTTTAGTTTTTTTTAAATTGTTTACATTCATGTTAAGTTTAGTTATATGACACATTACATTATTAATGTTATAGGGTAGAACAATGTTATGTATCAGTGTTAAGTGTCGTTATTTTATATTCAATTTATTCTTTATACATATACTTTTTATTCAATTTAGTCTTTATGTATCTTTTTCTGATCCAATTTAATAGCAATTTTTTTTAAATGAAACAATGTTGTTTCTTTTAAAATTGAGACTAAATTTATTAGTTATATAAATATTATACTAAAATTTTTATTAAAATTTTTTATTTTGTATAAATACTTTGAATTAGTTTTAATCTTATAAAAAATATAGATTAATAATATATTAGTTTTAAATACTCACAATCTTTCTCTAAAAATATTTATACTTAATTAGTTTTAATTTTATAAAATAAAAAATAAATTTTATTGCTAAAAATCATTTTTTAATTAAAATATCAATATTTATATAAATAATAAATTTAATCTCAGTTTTAAAAAAATAGTATTATCTTATTTAAAAACTAAGTTAAATAAACAAACATATAAAAATACTAAATTAAACACACGTGATATTGTTTTATTATGTGGCACTACCTTGTCACGTTATAAAACCTAACACATGAATAAAAAAAATTGCAAAAATTAAAATTAAAAACTAAAGAAAACCACGAATCACATGTCCTTAACATCGTTTATCTAATCGAGTTAGGTTTTAAAAATTGAAACGCAGTTGAAAAAAAAAATTAAACAAGAATCAACTTGAAACAGGTAATTAAACCATATATATATATATATTCTTTTAGTAATTAAAAAATAAAATAATTAAAAATGTCAAGACTCATTTAATACCTGTGTTATTAGTAACTAAAAAAATCCAACACCCATACCAAAGTACTTGGTTAATTAACTTAAAAAACAGAAGATATACACAAATATTGATGGAAATGTTTGATAATAAAGAAAGAAAAGAGTGACGTGTTTGGCGTGTCTATAAAATATTTTCCCAGAAGCAATTAGAATATTTTGAAGTTATAAAAAACACTGAAGTGTACTACTGGAGAACACATTCAACAAACACAGAAGATGGTGTTAACTTTCAGATCTGCAACATGGTTCCTGATATTGGTGCCTGTAGTGGTGCTATGGTTGTGGAAACTAGTGAACTGGGTGTGGCTGAGGCCAAAGAGAATGGAGAAGGTTCTCAGAGCACAGGGCCTTCAGGGAAACCCCTACAGGCTCTTGATTGGAGACACAAGGGAAATGTTTACAGTGCTTGTTCAAGCTGCAAAATCTCAAAAATCCATCAGTTTTCTCTCCACTGACAACGATGTCGCACCGCATATCACAACCTTTAACCATCACATCGTACACAAATTTGGTACGTGCAACCTTCTTTTTCCCACTTCTTCATTGGTATTACTGCTTGTCTGAAACCTTTCTCTCGGTAGATCCAACATGTTCACTGTAAAGAAAACCTTGGATGTACTTTTGAAGCAAAAAGATTCGCATAGTATTCTTCAATAAAAGTGTTTTGAAGCCTTCTGAATGGTAAATCAGATCTGATAAAAATCTAAATCCTTAGATAAAAGAAAATTAGAACATTATACAAAGAAGAAAGACTGATTAATTGCATCTATCTTTTGCTTACAAAGTAATCAAAAGATGTGGTATTTTAACTAGTTGAAAACACAGGTTCTTGTTTTCCAAATATACTTTGAAATGTTCTTGTCGCATTCTGAAATATCTTGTCAGATCTTTCTTTCAGGCCATTTTTATTCACAAAGATCAAAAACTATTATCCAAAAGATATAAAACAAAATTTGTTCAAACTAACTTTAGTGAATATCCTGGTAAAGGAAATTGTAATTACACACCTCTTTTATTTCAAAAGAAAATCGTGGATTTCATATACCTTATTTGATAACTCCTCCTGATTCTAACTTTTTATCAAATTTCGACTAATAATGAATTATATTGGAAGGAGTGCGCATGAAAGTAGGTAACCATGGTTCTTTTAATCTATTTTTTTTAAATGATAAAAGTTATATCTTATATATAATTTTTGAAAAAGAAATACGAAACTAAAAAAGAGTAAAATAATATTTAATTTAATTATCTCTGTATAAGTTTAAAAATAAAATAGTATATGATTTTGTAATAAAGAAAAGGTAACTTGGTGTGACTATTCATGCTTATAACCATTGAGAAATTTTCTTATATATATGTTTTAAAAATTAAAATACATGTGCAGGGAAAAATTCATTTATATGGGAAGGTCCGACACCAAAAGTTATTATCATGGATCCTGAGAAAATCAAAGACGTCTTCATCAAGCTCCAAGATTTTGAGAAGCCTAAGTTGAGCCCCCTTTTCAAATTGTTGGGTAATGGACTTGCAAATTTAGAAGGAGAGAAATGGAAGATGCATCGAAAGATTATAAACCCTGCTTTCCATTTAGAAAAACTGAAGGTTATACATTTACTACATAGTCTTATGATGTTTGATAAATTTAATCGTATGTTTTGTTAGACAGAAACTTTTTGTTAGAATGTTGTACTGCATATAAAAGTTTTATACTGAAAATATGCAGGTTATGTTACCAACATTTATGCAATGTTGCGATGACATGATTTCCAAATGGGAAGCGATGCTGTCTTCACAGGAGAAATGTGAAATTGACGTATGGCCTTGTCTTCAAAAATTGACCCGTGATATTATTTCTAGAACAGCATTTGGAAGCAGTTATGAAGAAGGTAGAGAAATATTTGAACTTCTGAAAGAGCAAACAGGACTTGTTATGAGATCACGCAAAGTTTACATTCCAGGCTCGTGGTAAGACCTCTGCTTAGGTTTACATATAATCTAATATCCATATATTTAAATAGATTTTAAGTTTAATTCAACTCCACAAAATTAACTTGTAAGATGAGGTTATTATAAACTGGTTATAAATTGATCTTATCTCAAGTGGATAAGAGACTTTCAATAAAGTAAGTTAGTTCTAAAAATAATAGACAAATCTTACATTCACTTGGTATATTGATTTGAAAATGTAATTATGTAATCTATTTGTAGGTTGTTACCAACTGCTAGCAATAGGAGGATGAAAGCAATTGATGTCCATATGCGAAGATTACTTAAAAACATCATTAACAATCGAGAGAAAGCAATGAAGGGCGGTGATGTTACAAACAATGACTTATTGGGGATACTTTTGGAATCAAACCATGCGGAAATGCTAGAAAATAGAAACAGTAAAACCCTTCCAATGACTAGTCAAGATGTAATTGAGGAGTGCAATGCATTCTACATAGCAGGGCAAGAAACTTCAGCGGCTTTGCTGGTTTGGACAGTGTTGTTGTTGAGTAGGCACCCTGAGTGGCAAGCACGTGCCAGAGAGGAAGTGTTGAATGCTTTTGGTAACCAAAAGCCAGACTATAATGGGTTAAGTCACCTCAAAGTTGTAAGTATCACTTGCTTCTCTTTTGTTGGAGATTTCATATAAGATGAATTTACATATATAAATATAAATAGGAAGTAGACTTTTAAGTCTAATTCGACTCCATAAAATCAGATTGTGAGATGAGGTTTATACTCACTTATATATTATAAATTAGTCTTATTTTTAGTCAATGTGAGACTTCTAACACAGTTCTTCACATCGAGGTATATACATCTCGAGCGTGAGACTAGACATTAATGGATGATCCAATAGTAGTTCAATAGCGGATGGAACAATACGTCCAGACAAATCTCATTAGGATAGGCTCTAACCTGACTTTGATACCATGTTAAGAAGTAAACTTCAAACTGGTTTTGTGGGATTGAGTTAGGTTTAAAGCCCACATCTTAAGTATTAATGTTATCTGAATCCTATTTTAACAAGATTTGTTATTTGTTAAATATATAAGTAGGTGCCTATCTCATCTTAAAATAAATTTTTTATAGAGTTTATTTAGATTTAAAGTTTAATCCTTAATAAATACAACGTCTATTTGTGATTTTGATGTTGACTATTGATTAATATATCTTGGTCGGGCACAGGTGACCATGATTTTGTACGAGGTTTTGAGGTTATATCCACCTGTAATTTATTTCAGTCGAGGTATCAAGAATGATGTGAAACTTGGAGATCTTTGTCTACCTGGAGGAGCGCAAATTTCCATACCAATATTGATGGTTCACCAGGATCGTGAAATTTGGGGTGATGATGCTACTGAGTTCAAACCAGAAAGATTTGCTGAAGGAGTGGCAACGGCAACAAAAGGGCAAGTTTCATTTTTCCCATTTGGATGGGGTCCTAGAGTGTGCATTGGCCAAAATTTTGCTCTATTAGAAGCAAAATTGGTTTTGTCCTTACTTTTGCAACGTTTCTCGTTTGAGATTTCTCCAGCCTATGCACATGCTCCAGTCACTTTGTTCACTCTTCATCCAAAACATGGGGCTCATGTCATCTTACACAAGCTCTAGTGTCATCCTTTACTTCACGTAAAATAATCACCATTCAATTTTATGTAGTAATCTTGTAGTTAAACCTAAGCTTAAAATTACGTTCTCATACACTTAGCATCTTTAGACATAAATTGTAGTAGTGCTATGTTTTAAGATTAACCTTCTAGAAAAGGTTTTTCCTCATTAGATACAAGATATTACAACATGGAGTGAAGTGGAAGATTTTTACCCTAGGATGTTCTATTACAATATTGAAATGAATTGGATGGTTTTACAAGGGTGACATTACTATATATATATATATATATATATATATATATATATATAGGGGTTTGCTAACGCGCGTAGACTTGTTTTTTAGTTGGTACATTTTAGCAATGTGTACCGTGTTTTAGTAGACAAAAATATCCTTATATATCATGGATTCTAAGTTTTAAGGTTAAGGGTATTTTAATAATAAAAAAGAAACACTTGTCTTTAAACAATTTGTCTTTGTAAAGAGTTGAGTCATTGACATATTCACCTTCAGACAAAGGTTCATTTAAGATCTCTTCAATTTCACCATCTTCATTAATCTCTCTAATTTCATCATCTGCATATGTTGAATCATCATCTCTAAAAAAACCCTCCAGGCCAATTACCAATTCTTTCGAATGTCATTATGCTTGTGAAAACTAGATAAAATTATATACGATAAAAATTATAAAATGAAAACTCATTATAAATTCATTTTTTATAAGAAATTGTTTAACAACGAGTGTTTCTGATTTTTTCCACGCCAATTGTCAATTCCTTTGATGTCATTATGCTTGTGAAAATTAGATAAGACAAAAATTATAAAATAAAAAATCATTATAAAATCAGTTTTTGTAAGAAATTGTTTAACAACGAGTACTTCTGATTTTTTCTAGGTCAATTACCAATTCCTTTATGCTTGTGAAAATTGGATAAAATTAGATAAGACAAAAATTATAAGATGAAAACTCATTATAAAATCATTTTTTCTTAAGATTGTTTAACGACAATTGTTTCTGATTTTTTCAATTGGGGCTACAGTAGGGATGAAAGAGAAAAGATTGGAGTGAGAAAGATGAAAGAGAAAGGGTTGAGAGGAATGAGAGAGGTGAGTAAGGGTTTGGGGGTTTCTTTTTTTAGTTTTGAGAATGAAAATTATTAAAATACCCTTAACCTTAAAACTTAGAATCCATGATATATAAGGATATTTTTGTCTACTAAAACACGGTACACATTGCTAAAATGTACCAACTGAAAAACAGGCGTACGCGCGTTAGCAAACCCCATATATATATATATATATATATATATATATATATATATATATATATATATATATATATATATATATATATATATATATATATATATATATATATATATATATTTATATGTACTTTTTTTTATATAAATATAGTAATTTATTGGAGGTTCATCATAAGGAAATGTATTAAATGATAAAAGAATAGTACACCTACATTTTCTTTATTATATCTACTCAACACCAATAAAATTAAATTTTTATTTTAAAATATAACATAAAAATTAAATAAAAATAAATAAAAATTCACTACACAAAATAATGTATTTATTGACGAAATCAATTCTTTCGGTAATATTGTGTCATCTACAAATAATTTTATTCATATTATCGATAGATGGGATTTGTTGGTAGTATATATGTGTCGTTTTTTATGGATGAATATGTTAGTAACGTATATTTGTCTTTTTTGGTGATGGATTAGTTGATAATAGGTTGAGTAAAATTGATTAAAAGTTGGGAGGGAATTATACTCAAGACCAAAATTCACTCACGGTCCTTCCCTTCCCTCGCCTCAGTCCAGGTCTCTCTCCCACCCCTCACCTTTCAATCCAGGTTTCTCCCTCCCATCGCCTTTGTTCATGGTTTTCCTCCGTCTATCTCCATTCATCTCTTCCTTTGTCTATAGGAAAAACTAAAGAGGGGAGAGTGAATGATGTTTTTCAAATCTTTTCACAAGAGAACGTCTAATAGTTTGATTTTTTTACTAATTCTAATATATTATAATTCTAAAGCTACCTATTAATGTTAAATTAGTTAATTAGGCTAAGACTTGGTATGTTTATGGAAGAGATGATGAATAATACTCTTAGCTGACACACTTAATTTGAACAAGTAGACGGTTTAAACGACTAGAGGAAGTTGTTAAGGAAAATTATAACATAGATTAATTCACAAAAGTAAAGTCTGAAATCATCTCAATAAAGTATTCGTTTCCACACTTGAAAATATATTGAATTGTTCATCCAAACAATAGATATACATTCATCAACACCTGACGAATAATAGAAAGATATAAAACTTTGAAATTACGTTGTTTCAAAGGATAGGATAAGATTTAGACGATTAGTATTGTAATTTCTTTTTGTTTAATTCAATTTTCTTTATATATCAATACTAGTATATGTAATTAGTTGAATTGAATAAACAAATTTTGTATTCAGTTATACATTTTCAATTCATTATTACAATAATTCAAATTTTAAAAAAAATATTATAAAACATGAATAAAATTAAAACAACTTTTATATATATATATATATATATATATATATATATATATATATTTGTGTCTCCTATTCTTTAATAAATGAAAATTGAAAAAATTATTTCAAAAATATAATTTAACAAATTTCAAACATATAAATACATATCTTCTCATTACAAAAATTATAATTTTTTTTCTTCTCTTCTTATTTTAATAAAATTTAAAATAAAGATAAAAATAAAAAACTAGTTCAGAATTTAATTATTCGAAAATCAAATTTTGACTGATATTTTGATTACCGTTACAAAAAATAAGGTCAAAATCGAAAGTGTGCTATATGTGTAAATATGGTGCCCAATATGCTTGCTATATAGGTAATTTTAAAATGAATATGTGTTAAGGTGGAAAAAAAAAATCCTCTTTCTTAAGCCAAACATAACATTACCTGGTATAATTCAACAATTTCATAAAATAATATAAAAATATGATAGGATTAACATTTCTTGTACAACTTCTACAATTTTAGTACCTTCCCTTCTCCGTTCCTTTCCTGACTCCAATTACTATTGTTCATTGTATCTCCAGTTAAAAACCTGAACACTTGAAATGGCTTCAATGTTTACTCTAACTTCTTTTAAAATTTTGCATTTTTAATTTTAAATTCTCTTTCAGTATAATTATCAAGTCCCTTTGCAGAACAATTTGATCTGTTGTGGGCTATCACTGCTTCACAGGGGTCAATTTCTTCACAGTTCTGTAACATAAATCTTATAAAAACAAAAATATGAAGTATTAAGATAAAGAGATTAATTACAAGATAAATTTTCATACATGAGTTATGATTGTTAACTAAGTATACAAATGTTTCATACAAATATTTAAGTACATAACCCTTGCCTGATCATAAATATAAATGTAAGGACCAGAAGAACCTTATAATAAATCAAACAATACAAACTACATATGGTAGCAGTTTTCAATAAATACATAAAGTGAACTAACACATAATATTAAGCAAATGATTCACTTTACATACACTCGTCTAACAAACTTTACAGCTTTTGACGTGAAGATTGATTACCAGTCATCTGCTCCCTTTGCAACACCAAGAATAATCGCAATTGTACCCAGAACAGCCTGCAAAAAGCAGTTTCACAAACATGGTGTTACCTTCTAATGCTACATGCAACTAACAGGACAAAAAGCTCTGGTAATGTGGACATAAAAACCAAGAGGTTTAGTGCAAAAACCCTATATAACAAAATTCAGACAAGTAATGGAATAGCTAAAAGAGTACAAGAACTTGAGAGAACTGAAACAGGCTTCAGGTGAAAAAGAAGAAAGGATAGAATCACTTACAGCAACTACACAAGCAACATATCCAGGTTTCTCTCGATGGTCTACTCTGGAACACAGCATAATTATTGCCCCAACGTACCATGGAATGGCAGCAAGAAAGAAGCCTAGTATAAACCTTTTACAAAAACAAAATTTATTGGAAATCAACAGCCAATATTAACTTGAAAGTAACAATTTATGTGAAAATGTTAAGAAAGGCATGTCTAATTGTGTAAACGACCCAACAGTCTGACATTGTGAATAGAGTATGCTAACGTATATGTACAGTGATATGGCAGAATATCTGCAAGTTCAACCTGATCATAAACCAATCAAAATAATGGCTTCAACCACCTTTCTCTGAATGGCAAGGCAGTAAGAGGTGGGAAAGAGGTGTCAATAAGAAAGAACAGGTGTAGACACCAACACAGAAACTGCTGGAAATTCAAAGCAGTTTTGACCAGAAGGTGACCATGTTCAAAACATGTAAAATGGGTTAATGTTTGAGAAGGGTCTCAAGAAATGGCAAATCCTATGCCATTTCCCTTCTCTCCCTCCTCTCAAGTTGTAATAAGTTCCATTCCCCAGCTATTTAAATGCCAACTTAATGAGAAAACTATGATATTCCAGTTCCAGTAAACCAAAACAAGAATGCACTCACAATAGCAAAAAAAAAACACAAGAAATGAATGATGATTGGTAATAAAAGCTAAAGATAACTTAAAGCGATTATCCAAAAGCAGAAGATTGAAGTTAACATATAAACCAAAGAAACACTAGATATGACATACTCTACAATGAATGAAAAAGAGGAATTCTTTTGCTAAATGGATTTAGCAATCTTCACCAACAGAATAGGCTAGAAACTATAGTGTGGCTTTGGATTGCATAATATTTCTATTTATATTATATTATATTATACATAACTTCAAATGTCATGCGCACAAAGGTCAAGTCAAAATCTTTATTTCCTCATATCTAATTATCTCCAAGTTACTTCTGATAAGTAGTATGCCACTAAGCATTAAATTTACTTACAGACACCAGCCACAACCAATGCCACAGCAACCAAGGCGCCGTTCTCTTACAGGTCTTCCTTCTGCAACTGCGTAACCTGAATCAATATCACAGAACAAACCCTATCAAAATCTAGCAGACTGGAAAATTAAGCCTGTTACCCAACAAAGGGACGTGATAACCAAACTCCCACACATAAAATTCTAAATTATAAAAGCTAAATGCTCATAATTTCTCCTAAGATGACCAGCTTTGCTCTCACCAGACAAATGCTGCACGATTTCTTACTATTCAATTTAATGAAACAACACGAATAGCTCACCATAAACATGACTCTTGAGCGAATCAGCGTATACAAGTCTTAATTGTAAGATTATCAAACAGAGTAGATCTAGTGCTTCTAGCAGTCTATCAACCTGCCAGATCTACCTGTAACCTATCCCACAACTTCAATCATAGCCAACATCGAATAAGCAAAAACCAGGATGAAAAGGGATAAGAAGTAATAACAGTCAAACCACTGATTAAGCAAAAACCGAATCGATTGAACTCTACAACATCAAACTGCGAACAAGATTGTCCGAATCACTCCAGTCACCACACTAACAACCACTACCAATCTCCACTGATCAAACAAAAATAAAGCAAAGTCTTACTCACAAAAACCAAGTCAACCCAAGAACAGAAACTTTTCCTCAAACCCCAAATTTCCACAAACAAACAGTTGACCTAACTTTATCTCTCTCTCTTGCAGTACAAATCAAGTAGAAGAAAACAAAGATAAACCGATCTCGAAAGTTCCGATCTTTGATCCAAACCATCACATGAATCACCATTCCAGAAACCAAATTTGGCCCGTTTCGTTTCCAAGCCCAAATCAAAACCAGTAGACTAAACAAAAAATAAGAATCAAAGGCCATACCGGGTACTGCTTGGTATCCCGGGTAGTACGGTGGAAGAGGACCGGCGTTGACGGCGCCGGCCGGTGGAACGGGTTGGGGAAAGCCAATAGCGGGATGTGGCTCGGGCGGAGGAGGGTAGTTGGCGACACCTTGGAAGGTGCCATACTGTGGTGGTGGACCGGGTAGTGGCTGCGGCGGAGGGTGGTGGTGATGGTGCTGGTGCTGGTGGCCAACGACGGAGGCTATGGGCTTGTCCTCTTCGGTCATTTTTGTTCTGCTACGGTGGTCTCTCAGAAGGTTTTGATTTGACTACTGTGAAATGGTGGATGGTGCGAGAGGAATGGTTCGATCAGAGCAGTGGAAATGAACGAGGGGAGACGGATGATTGTGACTTTTTGTTTTGTGGACCAACTTGTATCAAGAAATATTCTAGCGTTTCTGAAAAGTGTAATAGTTTTGTAAAAGGAGAAATCGCGTTAGGTTAGAGCGTGTTTGGGAAGGTGTTTAATTTGCGTTAAATGGATGTTTTACGTTTTCTTAGACACAAACGAGGAAAATGGGAGACTTGAACAGGATTTATATAACACATGCTTGGATAGTAAGTTGATCAACTTCTTCCTAATCACTGACAATAAAAAAATTAACAATTATTTTGTAAGTTCAAACTACTTTATATATAAAGTAAAAGTCAAAAATTAGAAATATTAGATTAGAGAGGTTCTACAACATTTTTAATTTATGAAAAATTTATTTTATTTTCTCCTACAAACATTTTCTAAAATAGTTTGTCAATAAAATATGATAAATAAAGAATAAATGCATTATTTTTACAATGTTTTAAAATATTGGTTTTATTTTTCTAAAAAAATGTAATGTTCATATATGTCAAAATATTTCATGTTAAGTTAATTTTTGATCTAGTTTTCAATCTAATTTTATTTTAAATTTAATTCACACTTAAAACAACAAGTGAAATCTAATTTATTTCTAAATAAGGTTATGGAAGTTATAATTTAAAAATATACATGAAGTATATTTTATCAAACTAGTACATTTTTATTCAATATTATTGAAATAGATAAATTTTTTAAAATTATATTCATGAATAAGTATTTTTACATAAAACAATTTCACCATGAAAGTTATTAAAACATGTTGAAAGATATTATGTTAAACATGTTATTATAGAAAACAAAAAATTACCAAACAAGGTGTTGTTAAGAAAGGTATTACAAAGGCTAAGTAATATCTTGTGCTAAATGAACTTTCATACGATGAAACAATCTTGAGTTTTTAAGGTTTTTTTCCTATTCATTCATGATTTGGTTGTTGTCTCTTCTGATATCCTTTTTTAATCATTGCGTTTGATCCATTCATATATTTTTTTTGTCCCGTGACAAATATAATTTTTGTTAATTTATTTATAGGCATTGTGGTTCTTCAACAATGACCTTTTTTATCCACTGGAGGTCAACAATACATTCCTTAACATCAATTTGTAAGAAAAAACTTATATAGAGTAACCTCCCAAATTTTCTAGTTGATATTTCGTTTTCTATATCGTCTTGATACATATGATATGTATACCCATATTATTTCTATTATAAACTATACTCATATTATTTTTATTATATATTTAACATAAGAGATAATCACAAACATAATACTAAATTCAACACCTTTTAACTTTATTATTAGTTGGAATTATGGATAACTTCTAAAAATATTTATGAATTAATTTGCATTAGCAATATAGTTTTTAAAAATTCCACATATGAAATAAATTACTCTTCAAAATTTCACTATTCAAATATGTTGTACCTTTCAGCAATTTTCATTTGTAACTTTATTATCTCTATGGTTCTTTATTAAAAAAGAGTGATTTTCATGGCATAAGAACGTGTTTGAAAACTCCTCCTAATGATTTATTGAAGAGAAAAATAAATTAATTTGTAAAAAGTATTCCATATAATTTTTCCGATATTTTTATTTTTAATTTCAACTTGTGAGAATATGTTCATTCATTTTCTTTCTTTATTCTAAATTTTTTTATACAAACGAATTGTTTAAACAGGTAGTGAAAAGAAATAAAATAAAACATATTGCGCATTCTCTAACATTCGTTTTAACCTACTCTAGTACTTATTAAAATTTATAAAAAAGTTCTAGAAATATTTATATGAACAAATTACCTGCATTTTACTTATAAATATTAAATTTTGTTGAAAGTTTTAAAAATATTTATGAGGTAAACTGTATTACCAGCATTTCCCTTTTAAAAATTAGTCTTCAATGTATAAGAAACTTTTCTGATAATAAAATACCTCGAAAACAGAGACTAAAATCACTGGAGCCGAATAATAGATTATATTTGACTTATAAATACCATTTATTAATTTACAATTTCGACCTTTTTATCTTCAGTTCAAAGGGCTATGACAAATTTTCCCTCTCTTGCTTGCAAGGTCTATGTGACAGCTGTGTCAATCAAGTGGGTCTTTCAGATAAGGCTTCTTATGGATTGGATTGGACTCCGCAAGCCATATTAGCTGGGACAGCTATGTCAATCATTTTAGGATATGACAGGTTAAGATCTGTTGCACAAATCAAGAGTAGCATAATTAGCAGTTGAATTAGCAACAATGCATATTAAAAAACAGATTTGACTAATCTTTTGTAAAGTTTTGCTAGCACTTACTTGCCATGATGTTCTTGAACTTTTCCTGGAAAAGGAGGGACCAAAATTACTACACAAGTAGGGGCTAACCAGCAGTAGAATAAAAATGTGACTAGCTAGTTTTAAAACATATTTTAGCTACATGTTATGAATCAAAAGGTCTACTTCTACAAATCTAATTGCAGAAATGAAAGACAATGATAACATGTATTCACATTTCATGAACATGTCTGACCAAACAGTAGCTTCTAACAGATAGCTGAATGAGTGCATTACAGACATATCCCACTAACTACCCTCTAGATAATGCAGAGAAATTGAGGATTAGATATCACCAACAAAGTAAACTAAGAGCAAATTTTCCACTGATAGGACTGAGATCTATCTACCAATTCAAATCTAATGCCTTTTCCATTATATATTTGTCAACATCTTAGATGTTACTGACTATGGCAGCAGTTTTTGCTGTAAGTTCGTTTCTGTTTTAAGCATTCTACATTACAGTGGCGTGTGTTTCCATTAGGATCTCTAGAGTAGTGTTTCTTCATATTTAACCACTTAGTTTCATTGGGTGAATTGAGCTAAAACTATATGGATGTCATCAAACATTACCTCATCCTTTGTTAGGCGTGGATTGTGTTCCATCTCCTCTCCAACAGTGCTTACCTAAAATCAGTAATTTGTATAAGCAACTCGCAACACATTTGGAAAGAAAAAAGCTTAAGGGTGTCCTTACAGTGAATCCTCTGTAGTCATGAGCTGGATAAATTAACGTACTCTTGGGCAATGTACAAATCTGTTTCCATGAAAAACATGATCAATTTAGTATTAATATTGAGGATGAACAAACCAGAAATATCTTTTACTTCATGCCTGTGTATGGATTGATTTGTAAAGCTGCTCTGAACTCCCACCCTGCATTAGGCAGCAATGAATAAATTTGAGATGATATTAGAAAACAGCTAGTAAGACCAAAACCTAAGCCCAATGTCATTCAAAAGTTGAGGTAACATAACATTTGTTCATATAAAACTTTGAACAGTCTTGAGAAGCATAACTAAGGAAAACGGGAAAGAAGAATGTACCTGAAAATCTGTCCTTCCACATCCACGTATTAATACGGCATCTCCAGTGAATGCCATCCTTGGTTGAGGGTGATCAGGTGCATCTCCAGTAACATAGGTAACACAACCTTTGGTATGACCAGGAGTTGCACGGACCTACAGTATTAAAGAGAATAGTACATATTACAGGCTATAAAGTAGATGATACACAAAAACATTGATGAGCTCTTCCCACCCATGACAACAGAAAATAAGATCCATTTATCAAGTTAATTTAAAGACAAAAACCATTTATCAAGTTAATTTAAAGACAAAAATCCTTCATAATTGAAACAGATGTACCCTGAATGAGGGAGTCAAAACTACATGTCAGTATGTGATAGGATATAATGTGTGTATGATAGGATATAATGTGTGTATGATAGAAGGAAACAGATTAAAAAGTAATTGTTAGTTAGGTTGTTAGGGTGAGTGAGGTTTCCTTTATATAGTTGGAGGGTCCTGGTATGCTTGGCAATTTTGTAGATTGAGCTTTAGCTTTTAGTGAAGGGGAAACCCTTGGAGGAGAGAGTGCTCTCCTATTTTTTTGTGTTCTTTTCAGTCTATACAGTCTATACCATGTAAAATATTACTCTTATTTCTCTTTTCAATTATGGGTTCCTAACAAATTGGTTCGACATGCCAGATCAAGAAAGAGGTGGAAACATGGAAGAGTAAATATTTTGGAGAAAGGGGCCAGCAAACAAGGAAGAGCCATGACAGAAAAAAAAGACTGTATGCAAGAAATAAGGAAAATCCACCAAGAAATAAAAGACATGTTGCAAGAACTCATTAATGATGGAAATGGCTCAGAAAGAAGTGAGAAATCTGTCATGAAGGAAAGAAAGGGGGAAAAATGGGTAGGGATGATGGAAAGATAGTCTGCAAAACATCAAGACAAGAAATTCTCTGAAGAAGGAGAGTACTTGACTAATGATGAAGAGAAGAAGGAAGAAAGATATCCATAGAGTAGTAAACCATATGAGGAGGGAGAAGAGGTCACTAGGTCAGAAAGCAGTATAGAACAATCATATGGTCCATGGGAATCCTGGAAAAGAAGCCGTTCTTATCATTAATGGAACCGAAGGAGTCAACAATTCTCTAATATCGACCACCACCCAAGCCTCCAGACCTGAATTGGAGGACAGTAGCTAGTGAATTCCCTTCCTATGATAACACATTGATGAAAATGAGCCATGGGAACAAGCTTCACTATTTCAACCTTGAGGACAAGGTTGTTCTGCGGCAGCGTGTAATGATAGGATATAATGTGTATGTGATAGAAGGAATCAGATTAAGAAGTAATTGTTAGTTAGGTTGTTAGGGTGAGTGAAGTTTCCATTATATAGTTGGAGGGTCCTGATATGCAGGGGACTTTTGGCAATTTTGTAGATTGAGCTTTAGCTCTTTGTGAAGGGGAAACCCTTGGAAGATAGAGTGCTCTCCTATTTTTTTGTGTTCTTTTCAGTCTATACAGTCTATCCCATACAGAATATTACTCTTCTTTCTCTTTTCAATTCTGAGTTCCTAACAGTATGTCATCTATAATAAAAATAAGATGAAATCATCCTCAAGTGTCCTTCTTTATTTCTCCATCCAAGATTACAGTCATAACAAGCTAGCATTCAACAATGTCACAATTTAGTTTAACATAAAGCTGCAATTAAATTAGTGACAATGACCTATCCATCAGCTTGACAAATCAGAGTCCTTTTCATTTAGAAATATGGGTACTCATGACATAAATGATGTTGAATACTGGAAGCTGCATCAAATTATATGCAATGTCTGTCTTCATAAGTTTAGAGTTTCACAGACTGGATATTCATTTATCATATTATACAAAGAAATAGATAGATTAAGCAACCTATATAGAACCCCTCATCCCTTATCAAGGACTTAATGAAATGCAAGGTATCTTTGATAATCCCCAATCATTTGGCAACAACTACAGTCACAAAACAAGCTATAACTGTTGAGAATCTACAATAACATTGACTAAACATTAGGGAAGCAGCTGCAGACTTACCTCTAGAAAAAGATCACCAAAATGGACCTTATCACCTGGCTCAACATAAAGATCGGCCGTTGCCCCACTTGCTTTTGAAATAACAGATTTTACACCGGGTACTTTTCTCTATGCGTGATAAGTGGATAACAAAAACACACCAAGTTACCTCCACAGCAAAAAGTATTCACAAATATTGGAAAAACTTCCTCTGCCCTTAAATTGTTTACAGGGTCAACAACACATCCTACTTTACATAGAAAACATTTTTACAAACATTTTATGAACTGAGGGAATGAAGGATGAGATGGAAGTAACAATACAGAAGGTGCACACCTTGATAAGGCCAGTCCCAGTGACATGATCCGCATGCACATGTGTGTTCAAGGCATACACAAGCTTCAACCCCAGTTGCTCAATAAGCAACACGTCTCTATCTACTGTTCTATCAACCGGGTCAATCAACTGAAATTTCAACAAGAAATTTCGTCAATCACCAAACAACAGAAAGTAAGAAAACAAAAAGACTATTTATGCTATCCTTCAATCAGAAATGTATGAGTTTATTAAATTCTATAAAAACTACTTAAGAGACGTATCTACCATTATTTCTGATTCATACATTAAAAAAAAGACTTTTCTATTGTGGTCCGTGTAAATTAAACGAAAAACGAAAAAGCCCATCATCCAATTCACTAAAGGCCTGAAAGGAAAAAACCTATAGTCCAATCCCCAAAAAGCCTCCCACCCACATAAAAACACCCCACAAACATTCAACCACACTTCAAAATTCAATCTTTAATTCACACAAATTTCCCCACAAGAACAAAATTGAGAGAATCCTACAAGGGCTGGTCTTTCTGGGTGCGAGGCATCCGCGAGAAGGTACGTGTAGGTGGACGATTCCTTCTCAAAGAGCTGGCGGAACAATAGCTTGGAGGAAGAGGAAGAGGAGAAAGAAGCCATTTGCGATCTGGGTTTGTGAATTGGTTTAGAAATGGAAATAGAGAGAGGAAAAGGCGAGGCTTTGGAAGCGCAGAGTGTGGTGAAGCAGAATCGTAGCATGTTTGGCAGCATAAATAGTCGCTAGAATCAAAAGGGCTGCGTTAAAATGGGATAGAGATTGAGGTTGAAGTTGTTGGGTTGTGAGTGTGAAGGGAATAAAGAAATAATTGATGACGATGATTTCGATCAAGAGCCCATAGACAAGTTCGTCATTTGGAGTTGGTCAGTGGCAGCTGAGCATGGATGTCACGTTGGATGCTTCAAGGCTCCTATCCTAGTTATTGATATTTGGTGGTGCTGCCATTTTATATTCCGTTTTTTCGTTGTGTTTTCCACTCACTCGTCTGATTCAGAGATGATGCACACATTATTCCAGAAGCAATTATGCATGCCACTTAACTAATGTTTTTTTTGGCAATGGAAAGTGACGAAGTAACAGAATGTCCTTGAATATACCTAAAGTATATAACAAATTTTAATATACTTAACCATGGAATATACTAACTGATTCTGTTTTTTCTTTTTATCATTTTGTGTAATTTTTCTTAACTTTATTGAAATTGATAAGTTTTTTTTTTCAAATTTCATAATCGTATTTAATTATCTTCTTTTTTTTAAAAAAATTATATATTCTTATAAACTATGGCTAAAACAACTTCCGGTAAATACTTAGTATATTGTTTGGTAAAAGCAACACAAAAACGGTGTAAAGCAGTTTTATATTTATCACATAAACACAGGTTATATCTATTTTTTCCTTAAATACAATTGATTAGGAGATTTTATTAATCAAAGTAATTATTAAAACTAACATTCAAACCATTCTAGAATATAATAGATACATAAACTATTATTGATTATAACAAGTACACAATGTTCTCACGTCCTAACATTTTTCTTAAATAAATCTGAAAATAAATAACAAAAACATTTGTACAAATTAAATTCAGTAAGTCGTCTAAAATATTTCACTTATGAAGACTTAGAAGCTTATGAATACTAGAATGTTGTATAACACGTGTAATTGTGTTTTCCTTTTTTAACTCGATTTCTTTATATAGTTGTAGAGTTTTGATTCATGTTGAGTCTATAGTAATAACAGCAACTTACAGTTTTTACTCATAAGCCTAAGAAGCAGAAGAGATAGGTTTGAAGCTATGGTAGAAGACCACTCTAATCTTCCTATTTTGATAAACATAAATGGTGCAATGAAGTATTGAAGTGACATATGATTAAAGATATTGATGGTATTGACACAAGTTGCCTTTAATTGACCAGTTGTATAGGGCTAATGGGTTTATCATGATTCCATTTTAAAGGAGTGTATGGTTTGTTATTGTATTATTTGTTATAGTCTTACTATGTATTGATGTCGTTCGATGTGGTAGGATTATAACAAGGACTCAACCACTGAGATATAAATGTTGTATAGATGTTTTTATGTTTTTCTTTGTTAGCTCACACGTATTTATTTTTGTGTGTGGCAATGATTATATAATGTTTGTGTTATACAGAAACAAATGTAAATATTTTAAGAAGTGTGTAAACATTGAGAGATGGGAAAACCTAATGTTAGGCTTTTATAAGAGTTGTATTTTATTTTGGAAAAAGTTTTACATATTTATGTTTTTGCAAACAATTGAACTCAAATATTTGGACGGTAAATACTCATTGGATTCAAATTTATTTGAGAAATTACTTTTGATTGTGAAAATTTTAAGTTTTGATGCGTTCAATGTCTTTTTATAGGTAAAGAATATCTTACTTAAAAAATTTACAACAAATGTTATATAAGGTTGAATATAACTAGCAAGATACATTAGTGCTCCTATAACACTAAGATATTCTTCTAGACCAAGAAGTTTACGTTTTTCTTAAGGTCTAAAAGGATATTTATTAACATCTAACGACCTGACAACCATTGGAGTGCATAAAGGATATGATTTGTCCATATAGAAACTCTTAAGTACCTTCATTATGTAAGCCTTTTAATGTAAAAAAACATCTTTATTTAAATACCCAATTTGTAATTCCTAACAAAAATTCATATTTTTAAGATCTTGCCTCTCAAATTCTTTTTTTAAGCAATGAATTGCCTTTATGAGGTCATTATGAATTCAAATGATGTTTATATCATCTACATAAACAACAATTATGACAAATTGATTTTCTAATATCTTCATATAAAGACCACATAGTAAAAGGGAGTTTCATATAATTGCTTTAATCCATAAAGAGATTTTCATATAAAGACCAATATTAAGAGAACCATACAAATAAGCGGTAACATCATCCATTAGTTTAGTTGTAAATGCAGAACTTTTTATCCAACTAGGCTAATTAAAATTTTCTTAAATCCAATATTAATGAATATGTCTCTTTAAAAAATCAATACCAAGTCTTTGTGAAAACCTTGAGAAACTAATCATGCTTTGTATCTAACATTTTCATCATTCTCATTTTTTTTTCGAAAAAAAAAACTCATTTTGTACCCAATGGGTTTTACATTCTTAGTGTGTGAACTATAACTCCAAAAACCTTTCATTTAGCAAGCAAATATATTTCTTCTTCTATTTCATATTTCCATTTTGGTCAATCATTTCTTTGTCAACAATATTCAATGATCATTAGTTCTTGATCCTTATTGTCACTCATAACATTCATTGCTACATTATATGAAAAAGTTTCGTCAATGTTGAATTCATTTTGGTTCCATATTATCTTATTCATTACATAATTATTGAAATCTCATTATTTTCAACAATTTTAGGTACATGAGGTTCTTTTGGAAATGAATCATTAATTATATCAAATAAATCTTGAGATTTCCACCTTTTTTATTAGGTCCTCTTGCCTTTTAGCTCTTTTTCCCATTCCAGGGTTTTTTTTATCTTTGGAACCAATAGGACTATGACGCTTCAAGCGTGTCTTTGGATCCAAGAGGCCTATCATATTACAAGTATGTTATGAATTAATATCAATTCTATTTTGAGCATTAGTAGTTGATATATGTGATTTAGTTACCTTTTTGTGTTAGTAAAAACATCATGTAATTGATTGACTAATTTTGTAAATGAATTATCCTTTGAAATTTTAGTTCAATTATTTTGTACAAGGATCAAGGACGAGATAATGATAATTCATTTCAACCAATATCTTTTTCCAATTGTTTTCTTTTTTCCCCTAATGTTGGAAAAATTTATTCATTAAAATGATAATCAACAAACTGGACTGTAAATAAGTCTCATGTTGATGGTTCAAGATATTTTATTATTGATGGAGAACCATATCAAACATATATTCTCATCTCTGAAGACCCATCAGAGTCTCTTTTAGTAGAAAAATTGGAACATATACAACACATCCAAAAATTCTTAAATGAGAAATATTAGGTTATTGATAAAAACTAACTGCAAAATAGAGTATTTGCGATAACTTGTTGGCTTGATGCGAATCAATATTGTAGCATGCAAAATTGCATTTCCCCAAATAACCATTGGAAGACCAACTCTCATAAGTAATGGTCTTGCAACCTATTTTAGATATTTTATTAATGATTTAAAGGTTCATTTTTAGTATGAATATGTGCTACTAGATGTTCAACATCAATTCAAATTGACATAAAATATTTATGAAAAAATGAGATGTAAATTCTCTAGCATTACCAAGACGAATTTTCTTAATCGGATAATATAGAAAGTGAGCTGAAAACTTGATTAATTGTGTTAATAACTTTGCAAATGCTTGACTACGAGTTAATAATAAAATGTGACCATGAAGTTGACGCATCAATTAAAATCATTATATTTAAATGATCCTCATGATGGGTGTTTTTTACCACAAATATCACCATGTGTTCATTCTAAAAATGATAATGACTCATTTCTTATTTTTTTCTAGTGATGGTCTTATTATCAACTTTCCTTGTGAATATACAATACATGAGAAATCAAGAAGTTTTTGACTTTTAAATGGGTGTCCATATGAGTTTACAAATATTTTTTGCATCATGATAAATCATAGATAACCTAACTGATCATGCCAAACAAGAAATTCATTTTGATTTGTAAGCTTATAGCTTATAATGACATGTGTTTCAATTTTACTCATATATATGTAATTCAAACCATATGAGAAGGTTGATAATTCTCCAATACACATTTTTTATTCAACTCAGCTCTAGTGATATAAAGATATTTCATATCTTTTTCATTGTTTGTCTCAATATGATATTCCTTTAGATGAATATCCTTAAAACTTAATAAGTTCCTATTATACTTTTTAGTAGAAATATAGTAACTCTTCCGGAGCCTTTCACTACAGGAAATGTGCTGATTACCGAAGGCATATTATCGACGGCCTTTCAGTCCTTCGGTAAGGGTCATTTACCGAAGGCTTTCCCGACGGCTCTCATTAAGTTATTTACCGAGGGTCATGAGCTGGTGACATAACATACCGAGGGTCTTTGGCCTTCGGTAATGTCCACAATAGTTTAAGTTCTCGAATTCGGTATTGGTTCCCATATACTCATAATTTCCCCAATTTCCCTCCCCTTTCCTCGTCTCCAGCTCCCCTTCCCTTTCCTTCCCCATTGTGCTCGTGCCGTGAATTAACAGTGTTGTTGTCGTCTCCACAATCTTTTGGTGCTCTCGTCTCCGTTGCTTGGTTGGTTCATTGACGGCGGTTTGGGGGTTGGGTGCTAGGTTCGGTGACGCTGCCTTGTGGGTTGTGGTGGTTGGTCGTTTGTGGCGATTTGGGGGTTCTGTAGCAGTGTTGTGGCGGTGTGGCGACAGTGCTGTGACGGTGTGGCGACGGTGCTGTGGTGGCGTGACGACGGTGCTGTGGCGGCGTGACCAGGGCTTCCACTGTCGCAAGGCGAGGCCAATGTAGGGGGTCTGTGACGAGGTAAGAGGTGTGCTCTGAACTTGTGAATGAACTGTGTGCAAATGTATAATGAAAACCCCTAATTCACTTCCATTCCAAATGAAAGACGTGTGCTCTGCATCAAATCAGAACATCTGAACCAAGCAGGGAAAATGAAACTTAGTTTCAGTTCAACAAAATGTGTTTTTTTCCCTTAATCTTTTTTGTTTTCATTGATAAATAGAAAAGGGTAACTTCATTTTCTCTGTGATTCAAAACTAAGTATATTTTCTTGTAATATATATGAGATAGAATTTAACACATGTAATCTAGTTTCTTAGGGGATAAGGAAGTTGTGTTCTGGTTTGGTAGGTGATGTCAATGTAAGGTTGATCCAAAATTGCAGTGCTGAATTATTCTCTCCTAAAAACGAAAGAATGAGTGTAGAGTTGTGAGTTGATGTACTGGCATGGATCCTTGAGAGCAAGCTTCACAACTTAAGCATCACAATCTACATTGACCTGATTTTGGGATTTCTTAATTAATTGGTTGGAATGAAAAGTTAATTTGCTATCCATTTGGTTGTTATGTTTGTTGATGAGTTATGTTCCTTGTTAGGAGAGAGTAATATAAGTTCATAAAACTGTGTTTGAGGAGGTTGACCTACTTTTAGGGGTTCAGCTTTCTCCTTTGATACTTCAGCCAAAGGAGCTGCAACAGTTTCCACTTTCTTCAGATCATCACTTGAAGTTTTCTTTAGCTTTGCTTCTATATTTGCAAGTCTTCTATTTCTACGTTTATCATCTTTGTACCTGTCATCAACAACTTCAATCTGTATAGGACTTCTGATATGGCCACCATTCCTTGAATACTTTTGAGCATATCTAGGACTTCTGCTTTCATCATATAAATATCTCAAATTCTTGTAATCACTTTTTGGATAAGGACCGGGACTTGAATTTGGAGTTCTGAACTCTAAACGAAATGAACTACTTCTCTTACTTGCATTAGGCTCCTTCTCACTCTAAAAAACACACCAAAAAGAACTCATTTTCAGTCATCTTTTGTGTTGCTAAAGTCATGATAATATCACGTGGAAGAGTGCACAAAAGTTACCAATCTAATTCTAGAAAGATTGCTGCTACTTTCTCCAGTGTATCTTCTTTCCACATACACATACTTGATGAATTCTCAGAGTTTCTGTATATTACTGGAAGCAAATACTTTATGAGGATATCTATCATAGTTAAACACTTATTGGATCTTATAAATGTATTGATGTAGAAGGATAAAAGTCCCCTGAACTATTTATGGTACTACACACATTCTCAATGGTGCATCATGTCCATTGCTACCAAGCAATGAATTCTTAATCTTCAGCTAATCCAGAGTTTCAACATACTTTTGAACTCTTCTTAACTTCAAAATTAACTTCAACATACTTTTCAACATACTTGTTCCTTCACTCAACTCCATCACTGCTTCTCCTTTCTGAACTATACAACTGCTGCACCGTGAGTGCTTTTCCCATGTGTTTTCCCTTGCAAAATTCTAATGTCTGTGAGCTTTGCCAACCATGAGTGGTGGCTGGACTTTCCTTCCATGTGCATCCACTTCTTCCAACAAGAATAAGACCGTGCACACCCTCTTTTCCTGCTTCCCATCAACACCGTTCTCTCCATGGTCCATCACTCCCCGTCTTGGTTGCTACTGCTGGACGGGAATCTCCTTCTCAGCTGCTGGATTTTGTGATGAAGCTGGACGTGTTTTTCTTCCTTAAATGCCAACAAAACCGTGAATGGTGCTGCTGTATGCATGAAGACCGTGAATGCTTCTTCAAAGGAGATTGGAACTTCCAGCAAAAAAAATCAATCCCATGAGCTCCTAAGTAGAAAAGCACATAAAAAATTCTGCACCAAGCTAAAAACCGTGAGGTGGCTGGATGTATCTTTAAGTGTTGTGCAACTCTCCAATTTAATAGTTGTTTCCTCCTCCATTCAAGAATCATGTTCCAAGCTGAAGGTGTGGTGGCTTCTCCAAGCTGCTGTCCGTTTATTTCTTTTCAATTTTAAAGTGCAAAACTATGTGGAATGGAAGAGCAATCAAGAGAAATCTGCACACCCTTTTTAAGCCAAGTGGGACGTGAAGTTTAATAATTCAGCACTTCATTTAGAATTCCTCCATGTGGCCGTGAAGTGTTGCCAACCATGAGTGGTCCCCCTCCTTTTATGTTGTCTCCTCTTTTTAGAAATGCTAAAAGGAATGAAGGAGTCGTAACTCTTCAACAAATTCAGATTTTCAACCAAGTGGTGGCCCCTTCTCCATGTGTTTTATTCTTAAAGAAAGAATATTCCTTTGTGTGTGCCGTGAGTTTGCTTCATTCAAGTGGCCTTCCTCCATAATAAAAATCACAATTGTTATTCTTCAATAAATTCTGTCAACAAAACCGTGAGGTGTAGGTGGTCCCCTCCTTTAATTCTTTTGTTGACATGTATAGCTGAATTAAAAGTGAAAAAGGTACACCAACCAAGTAGCTTTTGTATTGGATGCAACACATATCAATCACCCAGAATATATAAATATATATGCATCACATTCTGCAGCAGCCCAACGCCCTGTTTTTTTTTTCGCCCTTCGGAAATTACCGAAGGCTTTTACCGAAGGCTTTTGGCCCTCGGTAATTACCGAAGGGCGAAAGCCCTCGGTAAATGTTAGCGACAAGGGATTTACCGAGGGCTCTTTGGCCGTCGATAAGCCTTCGGTAATTACCTTTTACCGACGGTTTTGGGCTGTTTCTGAGGACTTCTGGCCTTCGGTAATGCCCTTCTTTTTTGTAGTGTTTAAATATATTTGTAGTATAAAAAATAATACTAATATTGACTTTTTGCATAACTAAACAATAGAAAAAATAGATATTACTCTTGAGAATTTTAAGTTGTTTCACTAGTGGAAAGGATCATAATATAATTAAATTTTAATTAACTTAATAATCTTAACTCAGGTACCATTGAAAATTAATCAACTCTCCAAGTCATATAATATAAAATGCAATTAAGTATAAAACATCATCTTTAAAAACATTTGAACCTTATATATGTATAGTATAACAAAGTCAAAACCAAAAATCTATATTAAAATTCTTATTTCACATTCTTACACATAATATATATATTAACTAAAATATATCAATTTGTAGTATAAGTATAATCTATAATATTGTTATTTGAATATCTCCATTCACACTTCTATAACAATCACTATATACGATCTACATGATCATACATTTAATTCACATACACATTCTATGCAAAAGAAAAAAATGATTCTTATACTTACACAATACATTAAATTTTCATATTTTAAACCAATATATATACTAAAAATACTATAGAAAATTCACCTTAAATTAAATTATAATAAAAATAAATTAAAAACGTCATCACCTAGAGAATTAGTTGTGAAATAAGTTCATAATATTTATGAAATCTCTTTTATTGATATTGTTGTTGCAAGAAATAATTAGTTTATCATATGATTTATTTATTTCTTTAATAGTATCACCAAAAATCATTACATCTAAATGCATTTCAGTATCAAATAACCAAGATAAGTAATTCTTCCTCGTAATATAAATGACAACAAATTCAAATTTTGCAAGGTTTGACACGAAACTATAAAATAAATATAACAATATTAAATTTTAGAAAAATAATCAAATATAATTAATAATTATAATAATCTTCATCATCATAATAAAAATAATAATAAGAAAAAAATGAAAATTGACAAAGTCAAACAATTTTTATTACAAAATAAAAATATAAGATAAAATTGTAAATGAGAAAAATGATTAAGACATGCAAAGTGTTCTCCTTAGAGAGAAAAACTCCCACTAGCTCAACTACATAGAGCATCGTATTGATAACGTGTTATAAAATAAAGCTAATAATATAGAGAAACAGAAAGAGCAAGAAAAACCTGAGAAAGAATGTAGACTAATTTTTGTGTGTATTATTACTAATAGGACAAGTTTTATTTATAGATACAAAATGTAACCTAAAAAAATACAAATCAAATAATTAATACAAATATTAAAATAGGAAGAATAGTAATAAATAAATTTTATGAGTAATTATAATAAATTAATCGTATACCACTAATTCATAATAGAATATTTATTATTATATTAAGAAATTATATTGATAAGTTAGATGTAACATTTTTTACTTAAAAGTATTAAGATGTGGCTATTTCATTTGACTTTACTCATTTAAGTTTTTTAAGTGTTACTCTCTAAGTGTAGCAAAGAAGTTTTTATTAGTTAGGATGCTTAACATTATTTAAGCTTAATATTTAACAAAATTTATTATTCATAAAGGCTTACGAATTCTTTTATCAAGCCATATTAATGGCACATTACTTCTTTATCAAACTAAATTAATATGACGCAACACCTTAAGTGTAAGACCTATAGAAAAATAAAAGTTCAAGTTATAATGTAAAATGGAATGCTGTCAGGTTAGACATGGTTTACTATTTTAATCATAACTTTTTGTAGAAAATATCAATTGAGTTGATTCTTGTTTTATTGGAAACTAGACTCAAATATCTTTAATTGGACATATAAATATAAATTTTTGGACTACCGGGCTAGCTGCAGTAAAATTATTAAAACTCGGAAACGTTAATCACGCTCAGGTATGTTCAATTTTGACCTATGATGACTGTTTTGCTTATTACTCTCTCTACCGAACTTCAATTGAGTTGATTCTTGTTTTATTGGAAACTAGACTCAAATAGCTTCAATTTGACTACTCATACGCATATTTTGGACTTCGGGAAGGGGTCTAACTGAGTTGGGGAAAACGTGACAGTGTTGTTGTCCAGGGGCTAGCGTCCAACCTTAATTTAGGTACATTTTTACAAGTTGTGATTTTTTTTGGAGTGGGTAGGTTGTGTTCTGCACTAGGAGAACATTTTGGAACCTTTGGAGACTTTCCTACCATGTTTTAGGGCTGAAAAAAAATGGTTTAGGATGGTTCATTGGTTGTTTATTATTGCTAAGTACCAAGTGCATAGGTCCTTAGTTGTCTAAGGCATCTTCTTTTAATTCCAAATCAGATTTGGAGTTTTGGGGGAGAGTAGAGAGGTCCTTGGTGGGAGGTGAAAGAAAATCCTAAGTGTTCTAAGTGTGGAGACTGACTTGGTCTAGCAAGGAGGAGAGGAATTGCTCTCTTTGAAGAAGAGAGATTTAAGTTAAAATTTTCTTTGAAATTGAAAGTGAAAACAAGCAAAGGTGGTGGTTTAGGAGTATCAAGAGTGAAGAATTTCTTGCAAGGAGAAGAGGTAGGGGAGCTAATCCTTTCTTGATTATGATAATGAATATGAGTATGAATGTGTTAAAATTTGGTAATGGTAGTTATATATTGACTTGTGTAAAATTTGGTTTTCATGATTATAATTTCTTATTTTCGAGTTATTGTGGTGAAAAATTTCTATTAACTGTTTTCACCGTTGGATTCAGCTAAAATTTTAGTATGTGAATCCTAAGACCTATTACTAAACTTTGACCGTTCGGATTTGAAAATAGAAGTCTGTACTTGGAGAAATAAATACTGCAAGTTTGAGTAAATTAGTTACCCTGTAGTTCTGTTACTAAGTTGTCTCGGTAAAAGAAATATAGATTTTGACCTATTTAACCGTTAGATCAATCTCAAAATTTGATATATGATTCTTAGGACATATTAATACAATTTGACCGATCAGATTGGTAATTGAAGGTCTATGTTTAGAGAAAGAAATTTCGAAAGTGTGAAACAATCGAATGAACACTGTATTGCTGTTCTTAAGCTATCATGGTACAAATTTCGTATATATTTCATCTACCGTTAGATTGAGCCCAAACTTTAGTATGTAGTTCATAGGACATATTAAGTGATCTTGACCGTTCAGATTTGGAATTAGATGTCTGTGCTTAGAGGAATTCATTCCGCATTTTGAGTTTAACCGAGAACCACTTAAGTTTCTATCTCTGAGTTACCTCGGTAAAACCTCCATATCTACTTAGTTAACCGTTGGATTACCCTGAAATTTTAATATGTTGTTCCTAAAAGATAGTGTCATACTTCGACCGTTTCGGATTTTAGATCGGAGTTACAGATTTAGAGATATTAATTTCGTATCTTCTCAGGGATCTCAATATTGCTTAATTTATGTTTTTGGATCATTTATACGAAAATTATGATTTCCGCCTCATTAACTGTTGGATTGGACTGAAAATTTTACCATATGAGTTAAACATGCTGATTATTAGTTTGATTGGTTCAGATCTGTAATTAATGATATGAGTGAAGAAAAATCTTTTCACGAAATAGTAAATTTATTTGCATTGAGTAAAAACTTAGATAATTATATCCTTAAATTGTATGTGTAGTTGTATTTTGGAGATTGGAGGATGAGTAATATAATACATTCTATATTATAAAATTTAATTATATTGAACATTCTGAGTTGTAATAATTATTTGAGTTAAATCATGAATTGTAAATAAATTGATGGTAAATTTGGATGGGTAGTATAGGCATTATTGCCATAATTGTAAATCTGAATTTTTATTTATTTTCCTACGACTTTGGTAAGTCGAGAGGGGAAGATGTTTGAAGCCGGACACTACTTTGGTAAGTAGGTGGGAAAATGAGAGGTGAATTTAATATAAACCGTACTACTTTGGTAAGTAGGCTGAATATTACCTTGTTGTGCTACTTTGGAAAGTAGACAATATCACCTTATTGTGCTACTTTGTTAAGTAGACAATATCACCTCATTATACTACTTTGGTAAGTAGACAATATTACCATATTGTGCTACTTTGGTAAGTAGACGGTATCACCTTATTGTGCTACTTTGGTAAGTAGACAATATCACCTTGTTGTACTACTTTGGTAAGTAGATAATAAAAATCACCTTGTTAGATTACTTTGGTAAGTAATCAGTATATCATGGTTATACTACTTTGGTAAGTAGACAGAAGGATTGTTGACTGCTGTGCTTTGGTAAGTAGGCAGATTAATAATATGTTGTATTGACTCTAGTGAATCGACTGATGATTTTGACTGAAGAAATATTATAAAGTATCAGTGTAATAGTTGGTTTTTGAGTATGTTTGAGATGCATGTATTTGACTGATTGCCACACTTGTGATGTTAGTAAGATTGTGGATGATGTATATTTCTTGAATCGGTTAACTCACCCTATTGTTTGTGTTTGTGTATGTGAATGCAATGATCGTATAATGTGTGATATTATACGGGAGCAGAAACTATTTCAGATGAATTAGCAGATGGTTCTGAAAATGCTTAGAAGATGAGTGATCTGTGGGGAAAAGGAGACATGGGGAATTTCTAAAATAGATCTATGTTTGAATTTCCGAACTGTGTGAAATTTTAAATTTTAGAAGTTTATGAACTGTGTGAACTTTTATTTTCAGAAGACTTGTGCTGTAATAAAGAACTTAATATTTTTATGGGTGTTGAAATTTGTTAAAGAAAAAAAAAATTACATATGTATTGTGTGGAAAATAAATTGTAATGCCTAAATCGGGGTGTTACATTAAGCCCATGTGTACACAATATGAATTTATTTTATAAAAGTGTTGAGTTACTAAAAATATAGAACTATATAATATGGTAATAACTTTTTAACAACAGTCACATATTATTATTTTATTATTAGTTTGTTTAAATTTTTTTTTAAATATTTAAAACCAACTAATCATAAATTATCATATATACGTTATCAAAATGTTGTAAAAGAAAATTGCTAAAAAAATACTTTTTAAAAATATATTAATAATATCCATTATGATGCGTGCTGCAACATTGATGCCTTCGAGATAGGTGGTTTATCAAGTGTCATGCATGTTATATGAACGTGCATAGACAACATCAAAGCAAATTAAAAAGGTTTTAGATGATTGATTTGTAATTGACACGTGTGAAGCTTTTCTCCCAGGGTCGTTGGACTAAATTAGTATAACGTGAATATGAGTTGTAATCCGCAAGCCAACTTGGTTCATTACGGGTTTGAGTTGGGTTAGGTTAAAAAAAATATAATTTTTTTTATGTAAGTTCGTTTTTAACTCGGCTTATTTAGAACCCGGCTCACCGGATTGAACTCATAATGAGTCGGATTGGCTTATCAACCCACCTAATTTAATTTAATTATTTATTATTTTGTGTTTTAATATTATTAGTTAGCATTTTCTTTATTATATCGTAAATAGTGATAAAGAAGATATTTTAAGAGAAAAAAATATTATAGATTTATCTATTCAAGACTCTAATATTATAAATGGACAAGTGAAACACAAATTAACAATATTAATGGACAAGTGAAACACAAATTAACAATATTAAAAACTTATTTGTTCCCTTTGTATATGTTTTTGAATTACGCTTGAATAATATGATATTTTTTTATTATTTTAAATTGCCTTTGGAGTTTAACATCGTTTTAGAGTGATATTTATTTAGATTTGAATTAAAAAAAAACCCGTGGGTCGAGCCAAATTTGAATTTTTTCAGTTCGTTAATAAGTGAACCGGATTGGATTAACTTACTAAATGACCAACCATTATTGACCAGACCAGATCGAACCAAATTACCCATTTTCACAGCTGCCTTGAAGATGTCAGAGACTTTAAAATACCATAAATAATTATTTGTACGAACATTAATACCATTTATTATTCTTATGTTAATTATTTAAATTTTAATTATAATATTATTCATGACAAATTAGTCAAATGAAGGGAACATATAAACCACCAATTAAAGTGAATACATTTGAATCTGTAGCAGTACTGTGGGTTTTTTATCCTATCCAATGAAGCTACTGTGTTGTCAACATCAGCTACCTGGTAAAACACCAATATAAATAATTTACATAAATTAACTAAAAGATAAGTTTCTTTAACTGAAGAAAAAAATATTATTTATATTTTACATTTTCCTTTGTATTTTTCTAAAATTATTTATGAAAAAGTTCATCAAAATAAGTCGAAATTATACTTTAAATATTCATAACTTTTAGTGTTTATTCACTGTGTAATAATTTAAGTGTTTATTCACTATGTAATGTAATACAAATTTGTGTAAGTAATTAATATTTTTCTGTACTATTTTATTTGAATGTATTATACGCCGATTTAGATTAAAATATAATAAGATAATAATAATAATAATACATTTTAATTTATTTAGAAAATATATCTTTAAAGTATAAATATAAATTAATAGACAATATTGAAAAAATATAAAATAACTATTAAATACAAGAAACAATTGTATTTAATGTAAACAAATGTAAGCCAAATGTTCTTTTAAGTTTGAGACCATTTAGTCAAAAGACAAAAAATTCAGTGCCGACATATATTTGAAAAATATAAAAAAATAGGAATTCTCGATTGCCGACACGCAGAAGTCATGTTTGGTGACACGTGCCAACCAACCTGTCTTCAAACTTTATATCAGACTGAGAAATCCAACGTCTCTTTATATTCTTAACATAAATATTTCTAATGCTTTAAAAACTTTAAATAGAAAATAAATGCATGTATTTCTGAAAAAAATAGTAATTAATAACACAGGAAATTTATATTATTACATTAACATTAATATAACTTTTAATCTTTATAAAAAATCTCGTTAGATGACACTAATTTTTTAGGATTTTCTAAATTATACTTATTCTTGAAAATTGGAGATTCATCTTATATTTTTTATTAATAAAATCACTATTTTAGTATACATATTAGAAATATGAATTTTATACAATTGTAGCAAGTTATTTACGCAAATTACTCTTTAAAACTTATTCTTTTGTCGATTTTTTCCCATTGGTCCAATTTAATCCCACTAGCACCTAAACAATATGTGAAGTGGAGTTAAAATTTATTTAATCATAAAAAGCAAATGAGTAATTTAACTTAAAAATAAAAAAAAGATTAAAAATAATAAATAAGATAACTAAAACTGAAATGTTGGAGAATTTAAAATTGTTATCCTTTTGGTATTAGACAACGCCTATGCCGATCGTAATTTGCCGCTTCCGAAAAAGCGGTTCCTTTTAGGTGTTAACTTCTGTTTCTCAGATGTTACAAAATTCTGCTACTCTGTTTTCCATTTGGCCGCGTTACTTCTCTTTTACGGCACCGTTTCACTCGTTCTTAATCAATACAACAACAAAAAAATTAAAAAAATTGTATTGATTCAATGCCCTTGGGCCTCTTGACTGGGACATGCTCTAGCAAACTTTACCTTTCACTTTCACTAACCATTTTTATAATCTTGGAATTCTTATGACTCAAATTCCTGTATTTGCAAGTAGTTCTCACAACAGTAGCGTATCTCCTTCTGGATTTGAATATTCAATTATTTATTACCCTTTTGGGGATGGGGCTAGGCACGGATTCGGTTTTTTAATATACCGGATTTGGGGTTCTTCATGGGCATGCATGTCGCATTTTATGAGGTTAAGGGTTGGACTTGGATCAATGGGTGTCTATAAAGTTTGAAACTTTGGTTCTAGGAGTGGTGGTTTCAGTTAAGGGGTGGTTTTGCGGTATTTTTTTTTTTGGGGTTGAAGGGGATGGATATGACGGAAATTTCAATCTTGCACCATGTGGGGATTGTGCTGATTGCGATTTGGATTCTCTCTGCACTCAATTCGTGCCACTCTGTTGTTTATTTTGTAGCTTTGATCTATCTTTTCCTGGTGAGGACCATGATTCGAGACTTGATAACTTTTGGATATATTTGATTTGCTATGTTTGCCTTTCTCTTTTATCTTTGGTTTTGCCTTTTTGTTTAGTTAGATGATGATGTGGATGAGAAAATAAAAATAAAGATAGGGGGCTTAGAAAAGGAATCGTTATTTGGGTTTTGTTGTGTTTGTCTAAAGGGTAGAGAAAAAGATGTGGAATAATACTTTGTTTATGACTTTGATTTTTTTGGAAAGGTTCATGAGCGTTACATTACGAGGCTGCGGAAGAAGTTGCAGTTTGAGGAGAGGAAGCAAGCTAATCAAAGAAGGGTAATTCTGCTGTTTTTATTGTGGTTATTTTGATTTTATGGATATTGGAGTTTGAGGGGAATGTAGTAACTGAGTTTGGTTGAAAAGTAAATGAAATGAACAGTGGTCAATGAAGAAAAATAAACTGGAATCTGAATAAATTGCCCTTTTAAGTTAAAACCATTTCCTTAAATTGAGGCAGAAGCTGACCCTGAGAGAAGAAACGAAGATCAAATTCACATCCATGCTATCCCACCCCCATCAGCGTTTTGAATGGATTTGTACAGCATTGCTTATCAATAAGGTTCTCTTGGATGATATTCCAAGATTGTTTCTGCTTTTGTGCGTGTCTTTGAAAATAATGCTTTCATGTTTTGGTCCTACCAAATATATAGTCAGTTTACTGAGCTGGAAATTAATTCTACTTGAAAATGAATTGAAAGGTTTTCTTCAATGGATGATGAAGATGAAATTATATGACTTAATTAAATGATGAAACAACTAAAACTATGGGAAAAAAATACAACTCTCCCCTGTAATAAAATACACACAAATATATATTTTAATTTTTCTTCTGTAAATTGTTCTTTTATTTAATAATTGCAGGTTTATTTAATAACTGCAAGTGTTCTGCTATAATGATGTACTGATTTAACTTGCGTAATGTCCTTTATGCTTCTTCAGGTGCTTTCAGATTCTGAAACAGTCCGGTGGTTGAACCATGCAGTTGAAAACATATGGCCTATATGTATGGAACATATTGTCTCTCAGAAGATATTATTCCCTATCATACCATGGTTCTTAGAGAAGTACAAACCTTGGACTGCTGTATGGTTCAAACTGTTCAGTTATTTATCTTTGATTGAGCTGGATCAAGCAATATGAATTTCAACCATTTTCTTGAAAGTGATATTATAAGAATTTCATATTCTCTCTGTCACTTGATTATTTTTATGCTTTTGTGAATATAAAATTACTTTGACTTTTGGTGTGATCAGATATTGATATATGTACTACATTTGCAGAAGGAAGCTGTTGTTCAGCACCTATACTTGGGAAGAAATCCACCTATGTTTACTGAAATCAGGGTTCTTCGCCAGATTGACGATAACCACTTGGTATGTGATATGTGATAATTAAAGCAGCACATCAAGAGAATGTCTTGTTCTGCATCTGTGAATGATTTTTTATTTCTTTGGTTTGACTTAGGTACCATGTAATTCATGCAGGTTCTGGAGTTAGGAATGAATTTTCGTTCTGCTGATGATATGAGTGCAATACTCGCTGTCAAACTAAGGAAAAGATTGGGGTTTGGAATGTGGGCAAAATTGCACATTACAGGCATGCATGTAGAAGGGAAGGTATGGCATTGAAATTTTGATTTTACAGTGACATATTTGTTGAATAATAGTTTTTTTTTTCCTGTTATTTACTCAATACAAGTTCATGGATACAAGCATGGATTCAGGGATATGCATGTGCCAAGATATCTGGGCAATTCCTAGTGTAAAGTAGTTTGATTATTAGAAATGATCTTTTGTATTGAAGAAGAGTTGATAATGGAGTATTGAGTGAGATGAAGTGGTTTTGCACTTTGTTAGTTAACTTTAAAATAATTCTTTTTAAAGAGAAGGGATACATAATATTTTTAATTGAGAAAATGATTTTTTTTTTATTTTCTACGTTTTAAATGTAATTATAAAAAGGCGATCTTTGTTTTTACCTTGTTGCTGTGTTCAAAGATTTATCCTGTTCAAATATTTGTGAATAGGCAACAAATTGGAAACATATTTTTTTTTTGTGAATACAAAATAAAAAAAATAAAAATCTGAAAATGTTTTCAAACTAAGCATGCCACAAGTTTCTGTTATATTAAAGTATTTCACCATCCTTCTTAAGTCTGACCATAAAGTTTATAATTATACTTTAACCTTTATTATGCCTTAGCTATTAGTATTGACGAAACGCTTGGTGAATATGAGATTTGTGTAGTTGAAAGCTAATTTCATATAACTAATTGCAGATTTGTAATGTCTTCTCTGGTAGTTAAGAGAGATTAGGGAATAAAATAGAATTTAAATTATTATTGCCATTGTTGTTATTATTATTTATTTGGTCATATTATTTTATTGTTCTGTCTGTAGGTATTAGTTGGGGTAAAGTTTCTCTCAACATGGCCTTTTCTTGGCCGTTTGCGTGTATGCTTTGTTGAACCTCCATATTTTCAAATGACTGTCAAACCTATTTTTACTCATGGGCTTGATGTGACTGAACTTCCAGGCATTGCTGGGTGGCTAGTAAGTAATTTTTTTTTTGCAAAATCTGCTTACGTTCTTACTCGCTTATGCTTTAAATGATGTCTGATTTCAATACTTTCTTTATCAGGATAAGTTGCTGTCTATTGCTTTTGAACAAACCCTTGTTGAGGTGAAGTTTTCTCTGTTGTTCACTTGTTCCCACCTTCTTACTTTCGTATTTTTGTGTATTCTTATCTATTGGCTTCTTGGGGTATTGAAATGATGTAATGTAAATATCAAATGTGCTAGAAATCTTTGTATCTCTTAGTTGTTTCTGCTTTTGGAAAATTATTGTATCTTTTTAATTATTTCTCTATATTTACATATTTGGAATTTTTGCAGCCCAATATGCTGGTTGTTGATGTTGAGAAATTTGTTTCGCCAGAACAAGGTAAAGTATGTAATCTTTTTTATAGACTTTTGTAATAATTAATTTATTGGTAGCCTTGGTGATTGAGAACATTAGGTATTGTGCTCATTAACATATCATGAACATTTAGGCTACCAGCTTGTGGCAATCAATCATTGTTCAAATAATGTAGAAAATGTCCATTTTACTAGTTCTTGTAATTTTACTACCTATTCAAGACATATGGGTTTAGTTCTTTAAGTGGGCATGGTGAACATTTGCGGAAGTACTCATGGTTTCATTAATACAAGGTTTTAGTTATAGGAAATTTTGGAGAAACGTATGGTTTCATAAAACAAAGTCATTGGTTTTCTCTCATCACATATATTCAGTGGAGAAAGGACATTGCCGTTACGCTCTTTAGAATCCCTACCCTACAAATCTTTAGTTTAACTCTGGATGGCATATTCAATCCTTTACATATTTGTTTTGTATTATTATATACTCATCATCCCCTTAATCTTAATGTTATAGAATGTTGGTTCTCTGTGGATGGGATGGAGCCTGTTGCTTATGCAAAAGTAGAAGTTATTGAAGCAACTGACATGAAGCCATCTGATCTAAATGGTTATCCCTTACCTATGATTCTTGTGAGCTTCTTTTTACTATTTTTTTATGTGCATAACAAATTATAGTATGTTTCAGGATTAGCGGATCCTTATGTGAAAGGCCATATGGGTGGATACAGATTTAGGACAAAAATACAAAGGAAAACACTTGCTCCAAAATGGCATGAAGAATTTAAAATTCCCATCCTAACATGGGAGTCTGATAATCTACTGGTTATTGCAGTTCGTGACAAGGACCATTTCTATGATGATATCCTTGGGTTTGTTCCATTTTATACACTTCGTATTATGTAAAATATCTGTGTGTGCGTGCACAATTAATCGCCTTTAAGATGCCGGTTAAGCAAAAGGAGAAAATATTTATTGAAAGGGATTCCCATATACCCAATATTTTAGCTTTTGTTGGACTTCCTAACCATATTCATTCCTAGAATTTCAGAATGTCTGTCCCTGACTAAAATTTTCTCTTCTATAGATTTATTACTGAGTTGTAATTCTGAATCACAGAAGTTTCAATTTCGTATGAGTCTGACAACATTTCTCTAAATATCTTGTTTGATCTATTTTCTACTGCTTGTTTGATCAAATGTCTTTCCATCCTTTGTTCTTTGTATGTTTCCCATGATTTCCTGCCACTCATTCTGTCACTGGTATATTCATCTAAATAATTTAATGCCTTGCTGTTTTCAGGGATTGTTCTGTGAACATCAACGGCTTTAGGGATGGGAAAAGACATGATATATGGCTGCAACTTGAGAACATGAAAATGGGGAGACTGCGTTTGGCAATAACTATTATTGAAGCTAATGGAAAGGTAATGTCCTTCTCAAATATATTTGTACTCATCAATATTTAATAATGCAAAACATTCTGATAAGAACAGAATAATAAAGAAAATGAAAAATAATAGCATGTGGGGCAGTAAGTTGCTCCTGTTTTAGTTGGTGTTTGCCTGTTTGATTTCAATTTGGATTTTATAAGTACACGGAGTTGATACTACGGGTGAACAGGAAAGCATGGACTTTGAAGTACGAAAAAACTCATTCGGAGCACATAACACTGCTGATAATAGTTCCTCTTCACATGTTCCACCTGAAAAATCTCAGAAGGTGGCAGATAACTATGAGCCTATAGACATCGAAGGACAAAAGCAGACAGGAGTTTGGGTTCATCACCCAGGAAGTGAAGTTTCCCAAAGGTGGGAGCCTAGGAAAGGGAAAAGTCGGCGCCTTGATACTGAAATTCATGGAGAACCTAATGATTTAGTTGGCAGCGGTAGATCAACTGAATCTGGATCCTTTAACAATGACAGCAGCAGTTCTGATAACAATCCTGAAGAAAAGCACCGCCTGAGATCGTTTAGGAGGGGCCTGCACAAGATTGGTTCAGTATTCCACCGAAATAAAGGGGAGGAGCCTGTTCAAGAGGACTATCTATCTCCACATGATAACATTAGGTCAATGAATTCTAAGGGGATGATTGGTGTGAAGTTTGTCATGGATGAGAACATTTCTGACTTTCCAACTCCTAAGGTTCAAGAAGAAAGGGTATCAATTGAAGAGAGTGGTTCTGAAACCCCTGCAAAGGGACATGCGAAGGATGTGGCAAAGAGTTTTTTGAAACAAGCAGGAAAATCGGCTCGAGGCTTGAAACAAGTTATTTCTTGTAAACCAAAGAAATCTAAAGATGAGTCTCAAGCACTTCCAGAAAGGGTAAATGAATCTGATTCTTCAGATGATGAATCTACCGCAGTTGAAAGAATTTCAGTTGTTTCTGAGGCTATGACCCCAGGCAGCAATGATTCCCCCAATTCTAAGGTACATGTGGTTCAAACAGTTCCTTCTAACACTCATGAGGACAATGAAGTCCCAATGGATGTAGTTAATGTAAAAGATGACCCTTTAAAAGCATGTTCCCCTGAAAGAAGGTCAAGTAAAGAGTTTGTTAAATCTGATGAATTGGAGCATGTTCAAGAGGAAAATGTGAGCAGATAAAAAAATTCCACTTTACTCCTCTGAAGAATATGTCACAAAGAGCATACTTCCAGCAGTGTGTCTTGTACATTAAGGTCTTCCGAGTTTTCTATAATACTGGCAGATTTTGATTACAGGAATAGTAGTTCTGGTGATGGATGTAAACAAGTTTGGGTTTCTCATGTTGCAATTTGTAAGCAACTAAGCATGTAAAATGAATAGCTTTACATATATACAAGGAAAAAACATATTTACAATCAGATTTTGTCCTCCTATAGCATCAAGAGAATTGAGAGCTTATTAACCATTTTTGAATGATGCAATATTCAAGATGGCCAAGGGTCTTAGTGCACTTGGTGCCTATCAAAGCAAAAACAGCCACAGATAAAAGAAGTATATTGACAGTGTAAAATGATTACCTGATTCTACTTGTACGCAGTTGAAAAACTTGAATTGAATTAAGTAAGACTGTAGTTTTTCTTATTACACTGTTACAATTTACTACTATATTTATAGAGTACAAAGGTGCATAATACAAAAGGTCAGACATTTCTAAAACCCTAACCTAACATTTGGATTCCCATACATATACATAAATAATGATATTGAAGAAACATTACATTTCAACATTTTCCCTCCCATTGGAACCTATAGACTATATGTATTAAGCTTGGAACATGAATTCTAGGTCCTTTGCGAGTTTTTTATTAGAGTTGATAAACTCAGTAATAAAATCTTTGGACATTAGCTTCTCTTTAACAAAATGACACTCTAAAATTAAGCTCCATTTTAACTTCATTTTTCAAATTCTATACTAGTTTTGAATTCAAATCTATTTCTCCTTTTTGGAGACCACTCTAGGGTTAGCTTGACCTATAATTAAAGGTTTTCAATGATGTATTTTTCAGTTTGAATTTGAGTAATGAAATGCTGCTCAATTGTGTGCACATGCCTCATGTTTGAGCTCACCTTAAAGTAGAATCCTTTCTAGAGTCTCTAGTTTCCTTCTCCATGGGTTGACCTCACCTCTCTCTAGGAAACCTCACCTAAATCAAACCAAAACACTCTCATTTTCCTTCATTTTCTTTGATTTTGCACCACTTTTCATTATGTCTCCATCATATTCCACCATGGACACAAGCAAGCTTGGAGGAAGGCCATCAGGTGCTCTTAAGAGATATTGAGTCAATTCAAGAGGAAAGGTGGTTAGAAGAAACCTAGAAGGTGTATTTTAGCCTTTGGAGACTTAAGAGAATAGTATGACATAAAAATGATAGAGTAACATTACTCAACTCAAAAGTTATTTTATATGGGGAGACATATCTATTTATAAACTAAGAAACCCTAGAGGTGTCTTAAAAAAAGAGATCATTCTACCCATAAGACCACAAGCTTCTAAAATACTTTCCATATGGCATGATCTCTCTCATCATCTCATGTGCGCATAAGGAGACCACTCTTTTAAAAGGCTTGCACACCAAGCTAGAGTAAAAACCCTGGACTTATGTGTCTCCTCAAGGCCCAAAACCCTACATTATAAACCTAAAGTCTAAACACATTACCTAAAGAAAACTTTAGATTACTTGGCCCATTCCCAAAAGAAAACCATATATTATTAAGCCTAAAACCTATTGATGGCCCAAGAGGATAAGTGTTTGGGCCTACCTTCCTAGATTAAGTATATTCTCATGTATGTACTTGGCCATGGCCGAGGGGTTTGTCATCACTTTGGTTATGAAGTGAGCTTTGAGATGATCAATAGTACCGTCAGGACCAACTTTGATAGCAAAAGTATACCTGCGACCAATAACATATTTGTTAGAATGAGTAAGTTCCCAAGTTTCACTATTTGTATAATATCTATATACAAATTAAATTTTGTTTCAATTTGAAAAGGGACAAAGTTGTTTAAGTTTAAAAAAATTAGAACTGAATTGAGACAAAATAAAAATACAAGAATCAAATTGAAACTAAGACAATGAGAGGTAACATGATCGTGTCATATCACATCACATTGTCATTGCCACATGACATAATGTCATTTTGACATGTGACAATTTTTTTAAATTAAAATTAAAAAAATATTTAAGAAAAAAAATCATGACCCTCTTTAATGGTGATAGTACATTACTAATGGAAATGGTCGGATTGCATCAATCAACCAATTTGCGATTTTGAAAAAAAATGGAGACAAGTGGAGTGATTAAACCAATAAGAAAATACAAAGGGATAGACCTAAGCCCATCGCATCTAATAGAAACAGATACTTTTTTTTAATTCCCTTTTCTTTAACTTATTCAACTACACATTGAGAAACAATAGTATCCTTTTTGTACATTAGTGAGTGTGTACTGATATGAAGCAGCTATACATGCTGTAATCATTACCTAGTTCCTAAAATCTTCCTATAGAATATCAAGAATTAATCTTTGACTGTACACAAACAATTACAAGAATCATGGTCAAGTCCTGTGCTTCTTCTTTTTTCCGGATAGAATTGGTTGAATTTGCAAGTGCCTTTTGAATGCCTCATTGAAAAGAAAACGAGCATGGAAGGCTTTAATGATTGGTAGCCATGCCAAAATAGCTATTGGTCCGAAAAGAACTATCCCCATTCCATAATCAAATTCTCTAGCAAGTGCACGTGTGAAGTCCCACAGCCCCGTGTGCTCTATCTTTGGCCTTACAGCTTGAGCAATCTGAACCAACAAAAAACATTTCATGGTCTTAAGTCCAGGGAAAACAGTGCATCAATCAAGGACAAACTTATACATAATTTGTTAGGTAGGTTTAGATCGTTGGTCAATCAGAATTTATGTTTCATAAAGTTGTTTTTTGCTCGTGGATTATCCAGATGAAACTCCAATTCTAATCGGAAAGTTTATGTGACTGCATTTAAGTTTTGCCTGCCAGCAAATTGAAAATGTGACAGTTTAGCTCAAGCAAGTTACTTAAGATTATTACCAGTATCAATCCCCATGCAGTTGGCATGAATGCTAGACAGCAAACGAAAAGGTCCATCAATGACAATTCACATATAATAGAAAGAGTAAAGATGAGGGCAAGAACAGCCAGGAACAAGAATGCTTTGAAAAGTCTGAATCCAAGCTGATAGTTAGCACTGAGTAGTTTCCTTCCCATGTTAACGGCCTGCATGGATGTTTAATTTATGTTATTAACATGCAATTGTACAATTTGGAAGATTTTGCTTACTACATTTCTTAATAGAGTAAGGGAGAGGCAATGAAGAAGTTACCTTCACCAAGAGGAAAATTGCAACAATCACAATCCATGAAAGGACATAAACCAGAAAGTTCTTGCTATGCTGAGAGATGTCTAGATGATAGACCAGACCATACTGATAGATGAAAAAACGGAGAGAAAGCAATATTTCAGTAATCCTAGAAGCAAGACCTGACCAACGAAGATGAGTTTGCTCATCATACCACCAAGAATGCCAACTTTTGTCTTGTTGAATTCCTATACCACCCTGTTGTCTGATCCATTTATTCCACTCTTTCCAGTCATCTACCGTCTTGGTCCAACTGAACCCAGCAGGGTTAAAAAGAAAAGGTGCACATAACCAAGTTAGAGACATGAACCAAATGGCATATGTTATCAACACATATGCCATGTTACTTTGGTAGGACCTCCTGAACATGTTATAAACAATCAACAGCAGCAACAACTCAAATGCCTTAACAAAGTGGCTTCTTGAATACAATCTATAGTTCTCAGTGAAGCTAGCATGGAACACAACTTTACGTCCAGTTGGTCTGTACTTTGCTCCCCCATGCAAAAGCGTTCGTCCATAGTAATGTGTTTTTGTTCCAAGGGCAAAAGTGAAGAAAACAGCAGCCAACTGCAATTGCATGAGTACAAAGTCCTTTAAAGCTGTCAGGAAACCTTTCTCAAGTCCTATTTCCATCACCATTGGCAAGCCTGTCAGAAGTCCAAGTTGTATGAATGACTGGGAGGCAAGAGCTGTTTCTAAGGATTGCACATTCTTGAGTCGAGCCTCAACGATAAGTGCTCTTTCCAACCCACTAAGCACCAGGTATAGCTGTCCGTAGAGAAATACATAGATTCCTATCACTGAAATCTGTGGAGTTATACAATAAAAATTTAGATTAGTCAAACCAGATGGCACTGTCATTTGCTATATATAAAGCATCAGACAAGCGGATGCTAGTTTAGAATTTCGGAAATGTCCTATCAATTATTTCTTCGTGTGATACTTTGTGTTTATCTAAGCTGTAATGCTAGACCCTTCCCCCCAAACTATCATATACAAAACCACATTTGCATGCATTAGCCTTAGTGAGCTTAAAGTTTTTGCTTTATAAAGAGTGTGTTGGTTCACCGGAGAGACACAAACACCAATGACATATGAGCCCAAACATATAAGGGATTGACTCTACCCAAAACCTTAAGGCAATGGGTTAATGAGTCTTTCACCTTTATATAATGTTCTACTTTCTCATTTCTATCTAATGTGGAATTTGGACTCACACTTGGATTCCCAACATAATGACTTGTTATGAATTCCAATACTTCATGACTTGTAGAGAAAGGTGAAATAGATAAACAATAATAGGATATGTGAACATTATGTTTGAATTAAAAGAGTGTAAAATGAATTTGATGGTTCAATAAAATTACCAAGCTGCTGAAGTAAAATCCAATTGTTGTGAAATAGCACGACAGCATCCGGAAAAAATCGAATTGCCTACCAAGGCGGAATATGTCACGGCTTATAGTTTGCTCACAGTTTCCATTTGCTACCTTAGCTTCAAATTTTGAGATTTGGTTAAGAGCTACATCACGACCTTTGCCAATTTGCAAGTATTCATGATAGGAAATACATCCTCGTCTTAATGTTGAATTAAATCCTGCATGACAAAAACACATTTTTACTTGTCTCCATTATTAAGAACAATATTTTGTCAGAATATAGTTTTGAACTCATCAATTCCTACCAGCAAAAACATCCTCACTCAAGTTAATTGTTTTAGATGCTTTGCTTATTCCTCCTCTTGTGATATGAAAAATCCTATCAAATACATCTGGATGGCCATAGTGGAACCGCACCCTGAGTGAGATAAGAGTTAGAAAAACATGATTAAAAAATTTGTGATGTGATGAGATGAAAGTAGTAATTAGAGGAGTTAGAGCCTTTTGAGACCTGAACAGAACAAAAAGGAAAAGCAGAATGAGGCAAAATGATTTATCATATTTCACATATTTATACATGCAAGAAAATTCTACTTTACTGATACAGGTATACTACTTTAAGAAAATAAGGATATCCTTTAGTTTATTAAAGAGAAACTAGAGTATGAAATCGTCCTTGAAAAACTTTCATTGAGTATTATGAAGTAAAAAAAAATCACTCTTGATTGCAAAACGCCAAATTTTTGCTTGCCTTGCATCACAAGTACAAAAATTACTACTGCATGTGTATACAACTATAAAAACAAATCAAGTATATAAAATCATCAATTTCAAATTATTGTATGTTTGGTAGATTACTTGGACACTTAAATGAACTTTTCCTATTTTAGAGTATCTCTAACGAGAGAGCTCTTATAAGGGTTTTATATTTAAAACATTATTTTCATATAGGATATACAAATATGAGTTCCCTAAAAAAGTTCCTTATATAAGTAACTTTTCAATTTTAAGGAACTCACATTTTTGGAGTTCATATTCAAATAATTTTTTTTAATAAAGAAATGTTGTAAGAAATACTTTTAGATGCTCTCATTTTTTAAAGAACGTTTTATATTTATTTACCTGAGAGGATTAGCCAGAAGCCTTTGACCAATAGTGACAAAGCTAGTCTCTTGATATGACATGAACCAAGCCAGAGAAGACACACTGAAGTTAAAACACAGACAAATCCTATTAGTATATTGATTAACTTACTAATATTAATGCAAAAGACATTTATGGGTAAGGGGAAAAAGCAAGTAGAACAAAATGTGAGTGTAAAATAAGACATTTGGTTTCAAATTATCCTCTGGCAACACGTTTATATTTTATTCTGGAGACATTTGATTTTATAAGTTTCTCATATTATGGTATCATGAAATGCTGTCTTATACTTAGGACCACCCATGTTTATGCATTCTAGGAACATGTGATCAACATTGTGCATAATGTGAATATGTATATTTTTCTAATGAAAGGAACCTTGTTGAATTTCCCTTATTATGTATGAGATACAGAGGACTGACCTTCCTGTGAAAATGTGTTCCCTTAAGCCAAGTATTGTAGGAGGACGCCTTCCTTGGCGCCGAAGAAATTCTTGGAGAAGGTTTCTCATCTTCAGAGCTTCTTCCAAGTAATTATCCTGGAAAATCAGATACTCGTGAGAACATTGAAATGAACAAGTTTTATAATATAATGATAGAAAATAGTTAATTTGTTAGAAAGTAAACAAAAATTTGGCCTACTTGGTTCATATCAATTGTTTGGAGTGCTTCACCACGAGTGAATATTATTGCATTGTTTTGGTTTTCAGGCTTCCCTTCTCCAAGATGCGGTGTCCCTGGTAGTTTAATCTGATATATTGTCTATAAAAGAACCAACAGTTTTATCATGTCAATAATGATGCATCTGAATTGTTACATGGCTTATATGTGTAATAATAACATTAAAGATTTGAACTGTATCAAAAAAATTATCTGATTTGATAAAATATTTCTGAGTTTAACTTTAAAGAAATATACTAGTTTTGAGCCTTGGCCTTATAAAATTGCACTTTTAGGGTAGTTGTACTCTTGTTATGACATCAAAGTTTGCTAAAATAAACTGTGAGGAGGATGTTCACTCCAATCTCATTCTCTCAATCTTATCACTGAAAATATTGTAGTGTTTTTTTGTAAAGGGTAACAATTTATCTTCTCTAAGAATAATATTGGTACATATAGTTTGGAATTTGCCTTAGTTACATTTGATCCTCCCACATGGAATCTAAGCAATGTGAGTTTTTACCAAATATTTTTCAATACTTTCGAATTTACTGTAATGCGTTTAGCAGAACTCCTTAGTTTTTCTTTGGGTTTGAAATATACTAAAATGAAATCATGAATAATGCTTGGCATCACTAATGTTATTAAATTACAAGATTTTGGGCTCAGGAAACTATAAGAAAAAGAGCAAGCACAATAAAAGTAAAAGGCTACTAAGACTTTTATGGCAACAAACAAAGCAAACATCCATGAAATACTGAACATGACTTGTATTGGGACAATCCATGACTCAAAAATGTTATCAGTTTTGATGACAATTGCTTCAATGAAAAATGAAGTGAATATACGAACATTAGCTTCCAACATATAAATTGAGGGATTCGTTTTAAGTTTTTATTTTTTATGAAGAGGTCTATTTCAAGCAATGTGATTGTGGTTAGTCACGATGTAGAAAAAATACCTGTTCAAAACCATTCACAACTTTAACCAGTTTAGATGAATATACTTTGTGAGGCCTACCCTGCACTATCTCTTCCTTTTCCTCAACATAGGCAACACGAAGAGATGGATACCTGCAGGTAACACACGCAAGGTTTATTGTCTGCTTATTTCACAGCAAGATGAAAGTCATCTTTCTCTTTGCTTGAAAAAGGTTACCTTGTCATCAAGTCGATCATATCTTGATAACGTGGATCATTCATAGCCTTTTGTGATGCAAATGATTGACAGGAAATAACATAGGTGTATTTCATGTCTGCTAGTGCTTCTAGACGAGCAAACAATGCACGGTTACCTCTTTCAGCAGTCTCATAACCCTCAAGAATATCTGCTTCAACAGAAACAGACATGAAATTATTTTATTATGTTGATTTTTTTTCCCTACATTTCTTTCCACTATAGCTAAATACTGATGTATAATGTTACTTATACTTGGTCACAGACCTTCTTCTTCAGCCATGTCAAGAAATGCTTGTAATTTTAAGGCTTCTCTGTAGTACATCATTCCTCTAACTGTTAAAAATAAGATTGCAATGATCACAGAATGACTTATAATTGAATGAATATCCAAACGAAAATGGCAAGAAAACTGAACCTGTTCTGCTTAGCGTCTGGCCACGGAATGAAGCCCACAGTCGAAGATCTTCTACTTTGTGTTCATCTTCTAAACTTCGTCGGTTTTCACAACCCATGCGTTCCAAAAAATTTGTCCATTCATCTATTGAAATTGTGGTAACAATCTATGAGATGAATTCAAATAGAATGTTTAAGATACAGATAATTTCATATGTAAAGAACCTGGATATATCTTTTGCATGTAGAAGATGATGGAGTCCTCCTCTTTATCTGAACCAAGCTCCTTAACCGAAAAATTAATGTCCTCAATGTAATGTGGAGTTATAACACTGCCAATCACGTTGTGTATCAGATGGTTTTGTTATTGAACTACAGAACTATAACAATTTTCCCAATCCTTTTTTACTAGTTTTTAAGTCATTATGTTATTTATCTCTGAAAGGGTTGTTTCTTAGTTTGATGTGCCTGTCACCGAATAAAGAAATTTTCATTACTGTCTTTTATGATTGATGAATGTTTGATAATAAAGTCGGTGTGGCTCAGATTAAATATTAAGGGAGAAGTGTTATGAATTTCTCTACAAGAACATAATGTACAATTTATTGTCAACCTATAGAAGGAAATGCAATGCTGGACATATGTAATTACCAGAATGGCATCATATTGTGAACTTTTGGAGCATCAGGCATATCTGTGAACAGGGAAGTAGCAAAGAATGATATGCGTCTTCGAGCATCTAAGTTTGCAGGCACATCCATTGCTGTTTCTTTGACCGTAAGCAACAAATGAAAACGCTTGATCTGGCATGAACAGGTTGATTATATCAGCATAACAAGAGGTTATTTCTTTCTCATTACTATGTATGTGTGCCAGTATTTTTATGTGAAGTAGTGAGTATAATAAGTAGTCCCTGATGAAAAGAGAATGTCAAGAAAACGTCATAGGGGTAATAAGGATCACCTTTTCCATCATAGGACCATTTTCTGGCAATGGAAATTGGATAGAATTCTCATTGGAAAATGGATAAAAATCCCTATTCATTTCCACGGTGTCAAATAGTTGATCATCATTTCTAAAATAGACAAAGCCACACTCATTTTGTTCGGGAAAGTGGAGCATATCCAATATTCTGTACAGATTTAGTAAGTAATTAGAAGCTGAATCATAGTAAAATATTAAAGGACAACAGATTGTTAAGCAACAATACCTGGAATCAACCATCATATCATTTGCCACCAATTCAAATATATCTAGCAGGGCTTTCACAACTTTGTGCTGATTGTCTTTTTCTCCTTCCATCTTATGGAATTTATATCAGTGTTACTAGGACTCAAAGTTACCGGTCATGCAAATTTGTTAACATACTTAACCTTTAGTTTAGGTCTAGGAAACAATTACCAGAAATTCAGCTAGCTCAACAACTTTAGCATGTAGGGCTGGGATAACTTTCATGTTAAAGTTCTGTAGAAGAGTTGTTTCTTGGATACTCTTTTCAATTTCGCTTAGTATATCACATATGATCCTATATATCCATAAATAGGATCAGATTAAACAGAAAACTGCAGGAGTTCAATAAGGAAGATTGAAATCCAGATAAACATTCTATTTCTTTTTACCTTTTCTCCATGCTACCCTCAACCAGAATTTCAAGAACATATTTTAGAGACTGATAACACTCTCTTACAGCATAAAACATGTATTTGTCTTTTGTGATTTTCTTCACAAGAATCTCTTCCTTTCCCTCAAAATCTTTAGCAATGGTCAAAGCTGTAGAAAACTAGAATATATACAACAGGAGTTCATTAATGAATAAGAAGATGTACAGTACTAATTCTACAACTGTAATCTCATACTATTTTGGTTAAAAGTACATTACCTTATTTGCCAGGAGGAAAACAGGCCAACGAACCTTGGAAGAAAACAATTCAGAAGACACAGGCATCATCATCAAATCCATCTCTCTGTTGATAACAATTCATTGTCAGGTGCCTGAATAAGACATAGCAGTGCAGGAAAGTTACAACAAACAACACCTGTTACTGATCAAATCTTCAAGACGTAGTTGATTTACTATTTGATTCCATACTACAACAAATTTGGCAGTGGCATTTTTTTCATCCGGTAACTGCAACAAAAATTAGTGGTCAACATAAGAGAACAGATACACCGAAATAATCTTATCCTAAGATTGCTAATTTAGAACACACCTTCTGAAATATATTGCTGAGGAGACCTTTCCGTTTCTTTTTACCACGTTTGGAAGATGGTGGGATCAGACAGACGTTGAATGCTGAAGGTAAGGAGTCAAATCTACTTCTCAGCATTCCGAGTGTTCTTATCTATTTTCAAATAAGAAATATAAGATGACCATTTCGACTCTGTCGGAAAAGAAAGAAACAAGCAAATAAAAAGCAGTGCTTACCTCACCAAGGTGATGCAAAATGCCATAAAGTCCACCAATTATTGTACAGAAAACAGAATACCAAATTTGTGTGTCCATAAAATATACCTTTAATAAACAAAAACGTTGTTAACAATTCATCAATACGGTTTTCTTAAACGAGAGAATCATTACTTGAAGGAATTTTATCTAAACATATAATGACTGATGGAGCAGTACATCGACAAAGATTTATACTTCAATCAGTAGAACATGTTTTCCACCAAAGGTAAGTTTTAAACTGATGATTTGAAGTTAAAAGCAAAGAAGTCTACGTGTCAGAGTAGTGATTCCAACTCACAATTACTACAGGGCTCCATACAGCTACAATTGCACCAGCATTGCTCTTGACTGCAACACATCCAAACTGTTATCAGAAACATTAACTGATCCCTTGTGCAATGAAAACAATTAGAAATGCACATACCTTTTGGAAAAAGCTCATGCCATTCATAATGTACCCCAATTTTCATAATCTGTCTTGTAGGTGCTATGAGTGGTTTTATCTGCATGCATTGATATTGCATTAGTCACTAAGAGTAAGTTGCTAAATAATAAAACCAAATTCATGTGATCGCATAATCGTGTTCTGTTATTATCACCTCAAAGCTGTAGCTAAACAAAAATTTACACGATAACACCAATATCCAGAATAGTGTGTACCTGTATTGGAAAAGAAAATCAACGTATTTATATAAAATATAAATTAAGATAGATATACCAAAGTAACTAAATGTAAATAATCAGAACAAGCCAGCAAGGTAATGTACTTTAAAACTGAAACCTGGTCTTCTTGCATCCCTCGACCAACATAGATTCTAGGCTGTATGATAAACAAATGGTGACACTTAAGTTACAACATGTATGAAATGAATGAACATTGCAGTCAATTTACGTGCACATATAATCACTGGAAAATAATTTATACTTGTGAATTCTTGAGCTGACTGACGGGTGATGGAAAATGAACACATCAAATAGATGTAGTCCTTCCCAATGAAGGAACAGAAAGAATAAAAAATTCATTGCTCTAAAAGATTATGTATGTAGAGTGGTGATATTACTAAAATGATGTTAAAAAAAATCGCGTTTTTGGGTACATGAACTTATTAAAACAAGAAACAGACAAAAGTAGAGACTGAAATGATTATTAAGATCTGGAGTGTAATTGTATCAGAAGTTCACTAAATCGCAAATTGGTCTAGCAATTCTGCAAATTTAACATGCTGTTGGAAAATATAGTAACATATAAGACGAGTTTACCTGAGTCCACCAAGACAAAAGTCTGCATATCTTGTAATTAGAGACCTCAATATACTTGGCAACAGCAGGGACAAAAAATAACACAACTTCAACTGCATTAGTTGTCAGGTATATTGCCGCTGCAACCATATAGGAAGTAAAGCACCATTCCTCAATCAAACTTCCATACTTGGTGGAATAGCAAGTATATTTTCTTCTCGAATTAGCATAGCATACAGGAAGGACAATAGTCCATATAATTGCTAAGACCAGCTTCATCACTAGTTTCACCTTTTGAGAATATTCCATCGTATGTCTTGCTTTCCACAAAAGGGCAATGTCTAAAATTGCTGTGACAAAAACATGGAAACTTTATTATCATGATTATATGAGACGAAGAACAAGGGGCACACTGTCCATATATAATTTCAAGAATGTTATTAGGAAAATTGAAAAACAAAAGGCTAAACTATACTTTTGGTCCTTCAACTTATTTTCTATGTTGAATTTGGTCCCTTAACTTCTAAAATTTTCATTGTAGTCCTTTAAGCTTTTAAAATGACTTATTTTAATCCTTTCCATCATAATGAAAAAGGTAAAAGTAGGAAACTTCTATAAGAGTGTGAAGAGTTAATTTGAGAGTTATCACCACAGCTTAATAAGTCTTATAGGAGAAGGTTTGTAATTTTGTCTTGAAAAATTATAATAATTTTACTTCTGTTAAGTATTTTTGAATGCATCCTTGAGGTGCCGTAGTAACATTGATACCGTAGTAACAAGTTTACTTCTATATGTTTCATCCCATTAAACAAACTCCAATGCCAATTAATGATATAAAAGAGAACCATACCTTGAATAAGTTTTAGAGCTGAAGAGGTGATGAAGATGCTAATTATATCCTCGAATACTATTGCATCAAACAACTGTAGTAGAGATCCCAAGTCATGACAAGCCATGATTATTATGGCCTAAGAACCAACACAAGTCAAATTTCAAGATTATATATTATAAGTGGCTGAAATTTGTATATTATCAGCACTGGATTTTGAGTAAACCTGAAGGGATAGAATATAAAAGCTCCACATTCTATCAAAGCTTCTAAAAATTTGCCAGAATGAACGAATCTCTACAAAATTGGTCTTCCCCAGCCATTGTGGTTCATGGATTTCCTCTGTTTTATCCTATGCAAGGGAAACAAATAAAAACCGGTATATTATTCAGTATAGAATGGTATTGTCTTACAAGAGAAATTGAATAACTGGGTTAACATTTAATTTGTCAAATGGGAGTTCAAAAGACTCAATTCTTGATAGTTGTATCTAACTCTATGGTAGATGTACACAACCGCCTTACCCTCACATGCAAAGAGGCTGTTTTAAGATTTCAACCTGTGTGACCTAGAGGTCACAATGCTTAAGCAACTTTATTCTTGAACCCTGGCTTAGTCTTTAGTTGTACCAAATGCATTTCTTTTACCAATACATTATATGGCTATAAATTCAAAGAAAAATATCCCTACCTATCTTTTGGGTAATAGAAACAATGAATGAACTTCCTCTAGCACATGACTCCAAAGGAAATAGGATGTAATGGAAGTCCAACATCTTTATTGATAAACATAAAGATTTTGAATCATCCTCCGAATTAAATAATGGTATGGAATTTTTATTCATAGGTTAGAAGGTTAAACCAATGTATGGAACAAGATAGACAACCATCTTTGAAGCCAGAGAGTACTATATAGACTTTTGGTCATGCCAGAGAAAAATAACCACTGTCTTATATGATAGTTCAAGAAAAGGAAACATCATTGGAGTTAGCACTAACTTAACTAAGAAGTCACTTGAGATAGAATTTCTGAAGCAAATTTCACTTCATTCAAAAGTAAATAAGCAGAAGTATCTATGATATGTCTATACGAGCCCCAAGTTGTGAGTACTGTATATATATATATATATATATATATATATATATATATATATATATATAATGATGAGTAACAACATATGATGAAGAAACATAAAATTCAGATGTCATTTGAAATTTCATATAGCTTTAGTTTAATGGTTCAAAATCACTAAATACAAAATCTGAAGTATAATGCATTTGATAATCTCAGAATCACCTCTGGTTCTTCTTCATCCCTCTTTTCTCTCTTTTTCTTTCCTTTTGTTTTACCAGGTGACCTATTAGGATCATTCTTGACATCTGCTTTTGGTTTAGTTCTAAGTTTCACAAAGAAAAAGTCATGATCTAGACGCATGGGCCAACCAATTTTGAAACAATCAGGAGACCTGCATATATCGAACAACAGTAAGGAACTGATGATATGGAATGAAAGGAAAATGAAAACAACTGGAGAAATCTTAGTCTAAATGTAATGCTGACCAGAAATACTCATTCAGATCATCATAGTTTCTCCATATAGAATGATCAGCTGCCCCTCCATTGCTATTGTGTACTTCCTTTTTATTGAAAATAAATTAGTTATATTGAAGAAGAGGATCCAAACCCAAAGAAGGAATAGATTAGATATCAGATGGTACCTTTCTTATGACAGTGTATATTGGTGTGACAACATTGTTAAGGAAAGACTCTGGTTCTCCTCCATATGCAGGCATGACCTTTTCCCATGTCGTTAAGCTAATAGCACCACTTAAAATACCGTGCAATTCATATGCCATCTTCAGAACTCACAAAAGAAGGACCAAAATAAATTAGAGAATAATCATATGATGTGAGATTGTTAGAAATTTCAATCAGTGAAGAAAATAGTTGTGTTCATGAGTGCATTATATAACTTCATCATGCATGCCAACTCAGTTTTCTGTGATAAAAGAATAACAAAGCTATAAAGTTACTAAGATTTCTATGAACTAAATTTCGTTGCACACCCTTTGCTCATGTAGTATCACACAAAAACAAAAGATATTTCCATAAACCAATAGAAACTTGTGAAGTCTAACACTTTTTTAGGAAAGGAAAATATAAATTTGTTGAGTTTCAACGTACATGATGAAAAATATAGCAGAGACATTCTGGCATGAATCGCAAATTAGCTGCCTCCCCCCATATGAGCAGGTAAAGCCCAATGTACAAAATTTTATATTGCTGGGCTTCCTGTTTCACAAAAGGTAAACTGCAATACAAGCAACACGTAAAACAGAAGTTCGGAAAACAGAAATAATGTAGAAACAAAACAGATTATGGTTCAAATAAAACAAATAAAACAGTAGAAAGCTTGAAGAATGAAGAATGTTCAACAAAATGACAAATCATCACTATCATCATAATCCAGATTCAGAGAAAAAGAGAAAGGTAACACCCTATATTATATCAGAAGAACAATACAGTATAAAATATTGAAATTATTTACAACAGAATTACATCAATAAACATACCGGATATTGCTTTTCCTCTCTAAAAACTTACACCAGTTGGTATAGTTTTTGAAAAACTTTCTCATCAGTTCATCCACACCTCCTTCCCCTAACTGATTTATAAAAAGGATGATATAGCTTATATTGTCATTATCATAAAGTAAAATAAAACATACATGTTCAAAAGCAAATGCACCTTCAAAACAGATGTCTGGTTGTGAGTTTGACGAGTCTGCATGTTGGATAGGAGTAGAATAAGATGTTCCCTTTGGTTGGCAACATTGGCTTCCTAAAGTCAAGCACACATATAGAGTGAAAAATAATGAAAGACTAGAAAGAGCAATGATGATCATACATTACTATATGAGGTCCTCAACAAAACTGAACAAAATGGGGAGTAATTTCATTTTTTATGCAACAATCAAAGTTATACAGAAGTGAAAAGGAATTCTTTTATTCCAATTTAACTAGGAAAAGTGACCTGAAATCCAAAACAATGCTGAAGAAAATCAAATAGATCCACAAAGGCTCCGTGCTTCTTGAAATCTTGGGCTGGGGGTAAACCACGAACGTTGCGAATAACTGCAATGGCAGCCTTAATCTGTATCAATTTTGTTAGTACAAAACTCAGTCCATCATCTTGCAATTGACTCTTCTGTTGCTTCGACATAAGACACGAATGAAATGAGAAAATGTGAATCATTCAAGAAATGACAGACCTCAGGTTGCTGCATAATGGCATGCTGAATGCCTCCTTGCTCAAGTGGAAGAATGTTAAATTCAGTTTTTCTATGGATTGCATTTCCTTGAATAAGTGCCTATATTAGAATATGTGAGAAACTCTATGGAAAAGAAATCCATGGTAAATTTATATTATGCTTATTTCTGACTAAGCAGATCATGAAATTACTAGGAAAGGGAAGATCACCTGAGAAGCAGCTGGATCTGTGACTGTCTTTAGCACCTCAAACAGAACAGAAGCAATATCTCGTGCATTTATCAATTTCTGTCTTCGACTGTTTGAATATATCATCATATGAGTTGGTTTAAGTTAAGGTGTTTGCAAAAAAAATTTTAAATGGGAAAATGAGGTAATTAAAAGTTTAAGCATGCTTAGTTACCTTTGTTCTAGATCGAATGCTTTATCATGTCTGATATAATAATCCCTGTAGGCACGGTAAACACTCTTAAGTTCACGAATATCACTTGTTCCCCTCTTTTTTGTAGCGTGCTCATCCTGTATGTCACAATTGACAAAAGAACATGCAATGCTTAACTTCCCTAACCTTATAAGCAAAACCATGCATCAAGTATTAATCTTTTACCATTACGGTAGAAATACTATAGATTTTCTGATAGAGAAAATATAGATAGAGACTAACTGAAAACTTTTTATCTCATGATTTTCTTACGTATGTAGATAAGTCACAACACCAAAGCTCAAACAGATCACGACTTAAAATTTTAGTGGCTTTTTTTCTTTCTGAAAGAGAGACCATTCTTACTTTTACATTCATTTACTGCTACACTCGATCTTGTTGTAGACTTGTGATATTAGGCAATAAAATCCGTTGAATTCATATTCACGTTGAAATGGATAAAAATTGAAAAGGAGTTCGTCAATGCAGGAAAATTGCTCTTGAAAGTGAGTTTCAGCATTCTTGTTTACCTGTTCAAGTCTGTGAAGTAGTGAAGTTTTGAATTGTCTAACACCCCTTCCACTAGAATTTTTGTCCAAGTTGTGTGCAATCACAAAGGCATGAACACGGCCTGCAAAATTTGGTTTACTGGGACAATGTGAAATGCATATATTGATGATCATCAACGGAGAATCTCATTTTGGTCAAGTAAAAGACTACCTACAACACAGAAATATATAAAATTCTAGTTGAAAGCCTTCGTGGCTTTATGGCTTACAATCAAAGTGAAATCCAACACCTAAAAATTGCACTGCCCATGGTACAACTGTTTACCAATTGTAGAATGATTTAAACAAGATAGCAATATCAGGAAATTGAACAGTACGGATAATTCTCCTCTCCTTATTTGGTGTGTAAGCTTTTATTGAGATAATTTGCGCTTTTAGTGCAGTTTCTGGATTGAGATTAAGGTATTTAAATTGGATAGATACTTTGCGCTGTTAGTGCAGTTTCAAACTTATATTTACTTGGTTAAATATAACCACAGTTAGTAAAAATACATATCAGTGGAAAATTGATTAAATCATCACCATTATGTAACACCAAATTTAACTTACACAACAACCACTGACAATTGTAGTTTCTGTGGCTGTGGCCTTCTAGTCCTAGACACTTTGTCCCAGTAACCAATCATCACTTCTTTCAAAGGAGATTAAAAATCCCACTTTATGCACTCTCCTTTACATAATAATTCTTCAATCTAGACATCCCAAGATATAAAATCAAACAAAAAAGTATAAATTCAAAGGTTAAATATGTGTTGGCCACTTAGAATATCACTGGTGCTTATTTTAATTCACAGCTTCTAAAATTAAATGTTCCTGTCTCTGTATTTTTCAAATACCAAAGTTCAGCTCCTAAAGTTGACACTTTTCCTCCTATAGACTCTAGAGAGGGATTACAATCACATCATTATGTTTTAAAAATGAATAAGTTTTTCATGGAGATAAAATAAAGAATTGTGTTTTTTAAGTATAAAAACATTGTCAATCCAAGTTCATACATTTCAGAAAAGAAAATCAGTTGCAGGACCTCCAATTATGCACCAATTTCAGAAGAACCTGAATTTCACAGAACCAACAAACAGATGAAGAAAGAGAAACCAACGAAGAGACCCAGACAAACTCACAAAGATATGCAACACGAGGCTCCTCCTTTCCAAGCAAGTTGGCCACTCGAAGGAACCTTTGAATTTCAGAAGCAAAAACTGTTGGCAACCTTTCACTGTCAAAGGGTTCTGGAGCATATTCCTGGTTGTTGCTGCCATTGGTAATGGCCAAAGTGACATGGGGTGCCTCAGATGTCGATGCTGATGCTGTTGATGTCTCTCCTCGCTCGAAATAGATGCCTTCAATGGGTTCTGCGGGCACAATCTCTGACATTGCTCTGAACTAAGAAACCAGCAAAAGGGTTATGACACGCATGCATGGTATATATGTTGAATCTTCTCCATAGTGTTTGCTTAGTGAGGTAAGCTTTGGTGCACTTTGCTTTGTGGACTAATTGGAAAGTTGAATGCATTCTTTTACTTTTTCTTTTGGAGCTGTTTCTGATTTTGTTTTAGCTTTAGAGTGTGTATGTGCGCTTTGCTTTGTGCACTGATTGCAAAGCTTAATGCCTTCTTTTGCTTTTGCTTTTGGAGCTGTTTTTGTTTTGGCTGTAGCATTCTTTCCCTCTAAGAAGAGAAGGAGGGAAAAAACATAAACAAAGACACGTGTTCCTCACTCACTGCTTTCTTTACCAAACTGTGAAGACTTATTGCATGGTCACAACTACGTTGTTAATTCTGAATATATAACATTATACTGGGTCCTGTAACGTGACATGTTTTCCCATAACAAATTTCTTAATGCTTAAGAAAGTAAAGTGCATGAAATTTAAAAATACTTAATTCATCAAAGAAAAAAGTGGCCAGAACTTTTTGCTAGCGATATTGTTTGCTTCATGCAAATTGTTCTATAATCAAGGCTCACTGAATGTCACATGTGAGACAAATGTTATTTGCACAACAAATTTTACAAGGGGAGAAAAAAGGGAACACGAGAGAAAAATATTGCTGTGTATAAATTATTGTATGATTTGTTGTATAACACAATTCAAAATTTAAATGGAAAGCATCACAGCTTATTAAAATGAAAAAACAAATATAAACATTAAAAAAATTGCAAGGGTATACAAAGAACACACAAAAATACCTTAGGTCTCTAAAGTGAGCAAATGATAGCTTCTCTCTTGATTAATTAACATAAACACTGAAAGTTAAAATTTAAAATTGCATGACATTTGGTTGAAGTTTTATTACCTTTCCAGCGAGGTATTAAGGTCACCATCCTAACAATGTAGTTTCTGCTGTTCTTATCAATATTGTAATTTTGAAAGTCTTGGAGAGAGTGAGTTTCCATGACAGAATGTCTTTATATTGGGACATCTAATCATGAACACTGTTTGAAATGTCAGAAACTTCAAGTTGCAACTCTGAAGAGTCAAGAGTCTGAATGAAAATGAGCAAGGTAAGCAATATATACAGAAAAAACCTCACAAACAAATTATCTTAAGGTTTTAAGTAGAAGGTGTGGGTTGAAACCCAATACCTAGGTGATCATCTTTATTACCAATTTGATGATAGACTAATCAGATCTAATGGAACAACTAAAGAGAAGAAGTTTCTACAAGAAATCATTCACCTTATGGAAGTATAAGGAGAAATTTAAGAAGGGAAGCAGCTACTTCTACCATTACCAAACCTATAGAGTAAGAGTCTTCAGATGGTACAAATTTGAGAACAAATTCTCTACAATCTAATTAGGGTACTGTTCTTTTACCCTCTACACATAAGAGTAATTTAATGTAAAAGTTGTTTATGTTGTGAATTAATTGTATCCAAACGTCCAAGGAATTCAATCTTGCTTTCACTTGCACTTCGATTAGAATTTCATACATGGTGCACTCATACAATCTGTCTTCTAGTTTCTTTTTTGGTTTTAGCAACAAAACAGTGGAAGCAAAGATACAATGGCTGAAGTGCACAGACTGAAGTGGTGAATTAAAAAATGTACGAATGACAATTACAATGAAATGTAAAGAACAAAGAGTAACGTGGAGAAAAATAAATTAACAAGGGAAGTAAAAGAACTTGTAAATTAAACTTGAGAGTGGTGACCCAAATTGCAACAACTAATATATACTAGATTAATCATTTTTCTGTTTGCGGAATTTCTCACTATGTATGTATTGTTCTACAATTTATTATCCTTGTTAAATACAAAATAAACCTATTTATATCTTTTTATCCTTACTTAGACAGTTACAAGATTTTGAATTTGAAATTTGATCAAGTTACATGCCATGTACTCCTATAATTGTTCTAACAACTACCTTTAGCAATTTTGGAGTTCACATGTCTTGAGTGGTTAATATCTTTATGTTTCCATAGTGGTTGTTGTTTTGTTCTTTTTCCCAATTTGTTTCGTTTTTTTGTTTTGATTATCTTTTCTCGATTGTCATTAGTTGTATCATTTCTTCTTTTTTCTCTCACATAATATGGGGTAAATAGTCTCCTTCTAACGAGTTATAGGCTCGTCTTTGTATGATGTGTGGTTTGAGTTTATGATTTTTATTGAAAAATATATTTAAACTTATAATGTGGTGAAAACTATTGTTATTGTTTAGGTTGGCTTACCCTTTCTGTTTTGTGGTTTCCCTTTACAATGATTGTATTTTTACATAAGCAAATAATAATATTGGTGTTGAGAAAGATGCACAACACTAGATAGAATGGTCAATATCGAGAGACATTTGGGATAATATTAGTCTTATGTTTTTTCCGTTTCATAAAGTTTGTTTATAAAACAATTTTTTCTTGAAGATTTTCAATAAAAAAGGAATAAAGTTATTTTAAATCATGTAATTTGTGTTAATGATATATTTTAGGAAGCGAAAATAAAATTGGGGTGTTACATTGTTACATTTTGGTATAGAGTAGTTAGGTCTAAGGGTTACGTGGGAAGTGAGCTTATTGTGCTTTTATTGTGCAATGTCTCTTAGAATATGAATATGTTGTTGTGTTTGTTTAACTATAACATTTTTAGTGTTTCTCTTAAGTGTTTTTAAAGAAAAATATAAGAAGAAGATACTTTTTTTTTTCATTTACAATTTTGGGGATTAGTTTTTTTGTGGGGAAATGTGAGATCCTAAAAATTTTAATATTTAGAAAAATATATAAATATGGTTAAATATTTTAAGTAAATAGATAAAATGATTTGTTATTTATGATTTTAGAGGATATATTTTATTTAAAAGATATTCTAAGAAATAGTATTTGGTTTATAATTATTCAATTAATAATATAGTAATTGATATTCTTAGAAATAAGATTTGGTGAATAATGTCAATCACACAAGCAAACGGTTTCTCAAAAGAGAAATAAAATGTGACAATTATTACATAGATGATCAACAAGTCCAAATTGGATTTTTTTACTGATAATTGTTTGATGCAAGACAAGCTCGAACCATGAAAATATGAGATATTGACTAGATGGATTTTATACAAGATGTGCAGGATAAGGTCTGTGGCATAAAAAATATCCCAAAGAACACACTGTCGAGCTCGATATAACACAGGATGAGGCCTGTGGCATCATAAATACATCAAACATTTAGCTTTTACTATACATTCAAGCATGAGTGTCCAACCATGAACCTACATGGAAAATACTCCAAGTATCTTTTGAGTGTCCAACCATTGACATACTTGAAAAATACTCCAAGTATCTTATGAACGTCCGACCTTGAACTCACTTGAAAAACACTACAAGTACCTTATGAATGTCTGATTATCAACTTACTTGAGTATAAATTAAGTGTTTAAAAGCATGACAATATAAGAGCCCAGGTACACTTTGACTATGAGCTAAAAGTAACATACAACTTGTCCAAGAGATAAAATTAACGTATAAAACTAAGTATAAAGCTAAAAGCAACATATTAGCTCGTTCATTTAATAACTTGGTTCACATGCAAAAGTTATTAGCTTTTGAGCTCAAAGGTTATATACATACCTAACCCAAAATATATTAATAAACAAGAAATCTAAGTATGACATTTGTATGAAATATTAACACTCATAAAATCAGAAAAATTTGATATTTATGATAATATAAATAGAATCCAGATTATAATAATCTACATCCAGTTATTATATATGATAATACATTTTTATATCTTAATTAGTAATTTGCTTCTTATATTTAGGCCTTTGAGTATTAGAACCACTCCTGATACTTAACAACCTTAGCCGAGATTTCCTTTGAGTATTCGAACCACTCTTGCTACTTAGCAACCTTGTCAAGATTCCTTAACTCAAACAGAGTTCAGTTGTAAGTATTTTAATTCTCTTCAGAATTGTAATAAACGATTGCTTACAAGCGGTTAAAACTATATCTCTCGTAGAGAGGATTTGATTACAATGCAATACAGTCTAAACACTCGCAGATATTCTCCCTTTCTCTCTTACAACAGTAAGCAATATGACAATGAAGTGCGAGAGTATCTCTTTCTCTTTTTCTCTTCTCTTCTCTTCTCTTCTCTTCAGCTCAAATATCTTCTTTTTCTTGAGATCTTTCTCTTTTGCTTCTCAGAATGAATATTTATAAGCTTTTCTTCACTATGTTATCCTCTTAAGCTATCTTCTTGGTTTTCTTCTTAAGATATCTTCTATTTATAGGTTTAATGAATATTTGTCCGTTAGATTAAGCTTATAGCCTTGATACTCGTTCTTTCTCTTTCTTCTTTGCACAACAGCCGTTGGGTAAGTCAACTTGTCAGAGCAAGCATATTTTTTCAGTCCTTTGCTTAAAGTAGGTTGTACTCCAAGTCTTCCAAGCAGTACCCAATCTACGGGAACAATACCAATAAATTATTCATCTCTTCCTCCACTAAAAATAATATTAATAATAACAAGCCGCCACAGATTTGGTTTAAAAGAACACTGAATTATATGTTCCTGTATATAATCAAAGTATATAATATACGAAACAATGGAATAGAATAAACAGTAAAGTTCAGGATATAAGGTTATATTATCTGATTGCTTTCAGGACTCTCGGGTGTGAGTGTGGAAGTAGAAAAGAAAAGACCTTAATTCCAATATAGTAGTATTGGCATTTCTCATCTTTACTCAGCGTCACTTGAATGAATCCTACTCCAGAGGATTACAAGTATAGCCTAATTGAATATTTATAAAAAGTTGCACCTGCAAATAGTTATCACAGTACTTAGTAGCTGCCAAAACTTGTAACCACAGAAGATCATGGCATAAATGAAGCTTCGATTAAAACAGTTGTTTTGTCAGTTCAAGAAAAAGGGGAAAGAGTAGAATTAGATGCAATGCAATGTTTAAAATTGTCAACATGCATATTCAACTACCTAAGAACTGACTTCATACTTCAAAAGTTATTTTGACTGTAAAAAGTATATAGCACGGCAAACCAGTGCCCTCGTCTTATTATGAGTAGAGGGTTACAGTTAAACATCATAGGAAAACAACAAAGTTTTGTCAAAACAGAAAAACCTTTGTTACCACGAAGGTGAACTGTAAATTGATACAACACACTAGAAAGCATTCTCAGTTCAGACATAAATACATATATACATGCATGCATATATAAATGAATCGTTGGAGAGGCCGCAAACAAAGATCAAAGAAATATTTTACAGGTAAAATTATACGAGAAACCAGTTTAACTAAGCTTCATACTCTTTTTTATACAAGTAATCAAATTTCTTTAATACGTAATCAAATCAATAAACAATAATATACACAAAATTCTTGACAAAATTATAAACAATTAAACATGTATAGTCCCCACTGGCCATTTAAAACATGCCCTGAGTATCACCAGGACTCCAACACCAATGAAATCCCTCAATTTCAACTATTTCAAGCACATTTCAGAATTTCACATTCCTGGTTATCTCACTAAACCCTAAACAATTTTTATGATAAAATAAAAATCAGAAAAAATAATTGATATTATATTCCCTAACCAAACACATTTTAAACTTTGACCAACTCTAACACTTACGTGGTCAGTACTTATCCATACAGTAGTTGAGGTTTGAGGAATTGATGATCAAGAATGCTGAAACGCACACATTAAGTAGTGTGTTGAGTGCGCTAATGATCTTTTTCTTAGACGTCATTACAACAGGTGCATCCAAGAATCTTTGGTTGAAAATGAAGCCAGCTCGGCTACACAATGATGACGCTGCACCAACAAAGAAGTAATGTTCATAAAAGAAAGAAACGAAGACTGTCAGTCAGCACCGACAATGACACAACCACTGCATTTCCCTATCCATGGTCAGTATTGTGGCTTTCATTTCTTCAATATTATCATGTGATTGATCCCCTGCAAGAAACAGATGAACCTTATCTTTCATTGTAATCCAACTACAACCTGGATTTTTTTTTATTCCTTTAAAGTTTTTGGTCTTTCTTACTAAGTCACTGTCAATCTTTTCCCCAGAAGCAGAATACATGTTAGATAATACCACATAAGGAGTTGCATTTTTAGGCTCCAGCTCAGTAATGTGTTGAGCTGCAAGCTTAGCAAGGTCGAGACGGAGGTAAGTATTGCTTGCACCAAGAATAGCCCCCCAAACCCCAGAATGGGGCTTAAATGGCATTGAACGGATTAGATCAACAGCTTCATCAAGCAAACCTGCACGGCCAAGGAGATCGACAATGCAAGCATAATGATCAGCTTCTGGATCAATTCCATAACGTGATTTCATGGAGTTAAATAAGTTCCATCCCTCTTCAACTAATCCTGCATGAGTACAGGCTGAAAGAACAGCAAGGAAAGTAACATGGTTGGCTTCATGACCTTCACTCTGCATTTTTCTATAGATACCGAGAGCCTCTTTGCCAAAACCATTTTGTCCAAACCCATTGATGATTGAGTTATAAGAGATGACATTTGGTTCAATGACATCTAAGAAAATCCTGTGGGCATCAATCACATTCCCACACTTGGAGTAAAATGATATAAGAGAGTTTTGTACAGACAAATGATACTCTAGGTTCATTTTCAGAATACAGGTATGAATCTGTAGCCCTTCATTTAACGCCACCAAAGCAGCTGAAGCTGTGAGGACACTACTAATAGTTAAAGGATTTGGCCTGCATTCCCAAATCATCCGAGCATACCAATGCAAAGCTTCCTCATACTCCTTATTATTTACAAACCCAGATATAATAGTCGTCCAAACAAAATCATCCTTCACTGGCAACATATTAAAAAGCTGTATGGCATTTCCAATTCTTCCACTTTTAGTAAACCCTGTGATCATGGTTGTCCAAGAGATCAAGTTTTTCTCTGGCATACTCTCGAAAACCCTATACGCAGCTTCCACTTCATTGTTATGAACGTATCCAGAAATTAAAGAATTCCAAGTAACTATATCTTTGTCGCTCAATATACAAAATACTTTGTCTGCCATGTCTGTGCAACCAAACATGCAATACATAGTAATCATGGAGTTACTCAAAACACTTTCCAACTCAAATCCCAAACGTGAAACCAACCCATGTATCTGCATGCCCTCTGGCATTCTACAATAATTCCCGCACGCTTTAAACATGATAGTCACTGTGGTGGAATTAACATCAACCAGACCTTCCCTCCTCATATCCGTAAACAAGGAAAAACCCTCTTGAAAGAAACCTTTCCCCATGTACCCATCTATCATTGCACTCCAAGAAACCACGTTCCTTTCAGGCATCCTGTCAAACAGCTCCCTGGCAGCTGCAACCCTCCCATCCCTGCACAACCCATCAACCATGGCACTCCAAGAAACCACATCCCTCTCAACCATGTTCTCAAAAACCTGCAACGCTTCATTCACTTCACCTGCCTTCAAATATCCATTTATCAACGCATTTGAGCAAGCAGGGTCCCGGAACTCATGTGGAGCCTGAAGGTACAGTTCCTCAGCCATGTGGAACTTCCCTGCCTTCACAAAACCCGTGATCATGGCAGCATATGAGACCAAGTTGCGTTCAGACAACACTAAAAACAGCTCATAAGCTTTGGCCACGTTGCAACCATTGCGAATATAAGCCGATATCATTGCGTTATATGAGACCGTAGTTCGTTGAGGCGTTTGATCGAACGCTTTGCGGGCGTTTTCTATTTGGCCATTTTGGGCGTAGACAGTGAGCATGGCAGTCCAAGAAGCAGTGTTCTTCACGGGCATCATGTGGAATACCAATTCTGCCTCATTAACGTTTCCATTTCTTCCATTCTCTGCTATCTGTTTGTTGCACTGAATCAAAAGTTTGCTGTCTCTAACAACTCTATTTATGGAGTCACTAGGTTTCGGATCATGCTTGAATTGAAATTGCTTCAACTTAGTAATTCGTTGCTGTAAACTTCTGAAGTTCTGCTTCATATTCTACAGCAAATTCGGGGAAGATAGATAATTAAGAGAAAGTTGAAACATGAACGATAAACATACTCCTTGCAGTCACAAATTAACAAAAATAGTTAATTCAATTAAATTTTAAGAACACTGTATGTATACAAAATATAAATAAATCATAATATTTAATAGAAATAAAATAACAGGTATACTTTTTAAAAAAAGAAAATCTAAAATGTGTCTTAAAATAAAAACCAACAGGAGTAAGTTTTTATAAGAAAAATAATTGTTACTGAACTTTTCAGAAATTAACATGTTCATGAAATAGATAAAACTTTCGTCACACATAAATAACTTTATGATGTTCTTTTTAGACTGTGCCAGTAAAGAAAATATTTAGCATGGAACTAGCTCCTATAAGAAGATCCAAAAGAATAATAAGTTTGTTTTTTTTTTATAAACAAAAGTTAAAATTAACAGAGAGTAGTTTTAATCTTTTTACTTAAACACAAAGTTCATATCTTCTAAAAGTTCCTAAAACAAACTCTAAGGTATATAACATTAATCAAAACCTGCAACAAATTGCACAATAGCCTTCTAAAAAAAACTAAGTTCATTGTATGAACATTTTCTAATGAAAAGAAAAAATATACAGATATGTACCAAAGAGCTAAACATAATATAATAAAACATAACATCCTCTTAAAAGATACTATCACCACAAAATATCTCTTTATATTTGTTTTTGTGTTTCAACTATTAGATACTTCTTATGACGTAAAGACATATTTTTGGAGCACCACATACCATCTTCATTGTATGAGTATAGCAACATTGTGTTTTCCATTATTCTCGTTAATTGTGAACCTTCAGTTTGGCTAATAATGGTAACATACATTTCCTACAAAGGATATGTATTTTGCCTTCTATCTAGTTAGTCACTTCCTGACCTTTTCTACAACCCTTTTCCACATTTTGTAGCTTCTAAAATTACCTCCTATGTTCAGTTCCAAGTAAATAAAAGATAGTGTCATGATCTTACAATTCATCGTTTCTATATATATTGCTAACATATTTTCTTCTACTCCCATTCTTCCTATCTTAGTTTTTGAGAAATTCATCTTTAGTCTAGTCTCAAGCTTAAAACACCTCAAAATGCTCTCAATAACCATAATATTTTGTGTGTTTTCCTGACATATACATAAAGTGTCGTCCGCAAATTATAACATATCCACTATTGCCTTCCTTTTCCCTACCTTAACTCCTTATGATAATTGTTTATTTGTCATCCTCACCATTCCACCAAATTAGGAACAAGAAAGGAGATAAAGAGTCTCCTTGCCTAAGACCTTTTAATAGAATAAATTCTTTTGTTGGGCTACCAATTACAAGAATTGAGATTATGGCATGCTCCAAACACTCTTTTATCCCATTCATCCATTTGTTACTAAAACCCATTATTTCCATCATGTAGTACAAAAATTTCCAAGTAAAGTGTCGTAGTAAACCTTAACAATCAAAAGAATGCTCAATTGTATCTTGTAATATTAGTCGTATAGGAAAACTTAATTGATCAAGAACTGAGTGTGTTTTGCGCTATCAAGATATATAATTTTAAGAAAACTAAAAATAAAAAGCAACTAAACTCTAAAGCAGTATCATTTCTTGCATCCAACTAGGGTTGAGGAAATGAGGAAAAATCATAATGTTCACACATATATATATATATATATATATATATATATATATATATATAGGTTTGGTAAATGGAGAAAAATTAAACTAAAGATAAAATTAAAAGGTTTACAAATTAATTACAAAGTAATCCATCTTATATCTTCTGTTTCCTTACATAGTACTTTATTAACTAATTTGAGAAAAGTACATCACTTATCACTTGGCCCTTGTGCCAAATAATCAGTGTCTCTATATTGTTGCTGCAAGAAAAGTCCATAGCACAGCTGAAAGTCTTCAATATAACTTGCTTCTTCATATTCCATTGGTGCATGCTCCATCATCTCATCTCCACAAGGGATCCATGCATTCATCTCATCAAAAGGCAAGGAAGAGATGATGTTCATCTCAGCCCAATGATCAGCCTCACTGTCTGACGTGGAGCAATCTTGATCATCCATTTGAGCTATTTCGGTGTCACTGATCTCTGCCTCCAATGACTGAATCATGCTCACAAGTCTATCATCACCATGATAATACTCTTCTTCCTGTGTTTCTTCCATCAGTGACATGAGAAGAACATTGTTGGCCCCTGAGAACTCCACGCCCAACTCAAACACACTCTGAGGAAGACATGTTTGTGAAAAAAAAGGAGTTTTTGAGTAACCCTTTTGTCTTTGGTTTATGAAAATGGATAAAGTGAGAGCAATTAAGGTTGTTGCAAATGCAAGATGAGTTTGAAAGGTTAAAAAGGGACCTTTATATAAACAAATAATAGCCCTTGCTTGTTGCCACTCTATATATGAAAGATAAATTATGCAGTGAGAAGATAAGATTCATATAATTGTGGAAAAAATTAATACTTTTGTCCCATTTGTGTCTACTTGTCGAGCAACAAATCAAGCCATTCCAGCTCATGAGCAATATCTGATATCTGACTACCTAATTAATGGTTGCATCAAAATCAGAAACTAGACATAATATGTGTGTGTATTTGTACTTTGTGACCAATAATTAAGTAACATGCACGAGATATTAAAAAAACAATAAATGCATATGAACAGTGTTTTAACAGACAAAGATATATACGATTGATACTGAAAGGCAAAACATGATAGAAATCAAGGAGGAATTGATTTTGATTTGTCAATGGAGTGTATGAGGCTGATGTATAAGTTACAGCAGACTAAGAATCAAAGAAAAAAAACAAAGCATCATAGTTACTGCAGATTTCATATTTATTAACGTACATATAAGTACCTGAACCTAATAAATTAGACTCGTGTGTATAATATTTGTTTCGGTGGAAAGTTTTGGGACCGAGCGGGATTTACCGCTCGTCCTTCAACAGGAAACGAGAAGATTTTACCTCGCGGTCCTAGAAGATTTGACCTCGCGGTCCTCGACATTTGTCGAGAGGGTTTTACCTCTCGACCTTCGACATTTAACCGAGCGGGATTTACCGCTCGTCCTTCAACAGAAACCGAGAGGAATTTACCTCTCGGTCTTCGACATTTGTCGAGAGGGTTTTACTTCTCGACCTTCGACATTAACCGAGCGGGATTTACCGCTCGTCCTTCAACAGGAACCGAGAGGAATTTACCTCTCGGTCTTCGACATTTGTTGAGAGGGTTTTACCTCTCGACCTTCGACAGTAACCGAGCGGGATTTACCGCTCGTCCTTCAACAGGAAACGAGAAGATTTTACCTCGCGGTCTTCGACATTTGTCGAGAGGGTTTTACCTCTCGACCTTCGACATTTAACCGAGCGGGATTTACCGCTCGTCCTTCAATAGGAACCGAGAGGAATTTACCTCTCGGTCTTCGACATTTGTCGAGAGGGTTTTACCTCTCGACCTTCGACATTTAACCGAGCGGGATTTACCGCTCGTCCTTCAATAGGAACCGAGAGGAATTTACCTCTCGGTCTTCGACATTTGTCGAGAGGGTTTTACCTCTCGACCTTCGACAGTAACCGAGCGGGATTTACCGCTCGTCCTTCAACAGGAACCGAGAGGAATTTACCTCGTGGTCTTCGACATTTGTCGAGAGGGTTTTACCTCTCGACCTTCCACATTTAACCGAGCGGGATTTACCGCTCGTCCTTCAATAGGAACCGAGAGGAATTTACCTCTCGGTCTTCGACATTTGTCGAGAGGGTTTTACCTCTCGACCTTCGACATTTAACCGAGCGGGATTTACCGCTCGTCCTTCAATAGGAACCGAGAGGAATTTACCTCTCGGTCTTCGACATTTGTCGAGAGGGTTTTACCTCTCGACCTTCGACAGTAACCGAGCGGGATTTACCGCTCGTCCTTCAACAGGAACCGAGAGGAATTTACCTCGTGGTCTTCGACATTTGTCGAGAGGGTTTTACCTCTCGACCTTCCACATTTAACCGAGCGGGATTTACCGCTCGTCCTTCAATAGGAACCGAGAGGAATTTACCTCTCGGTCTTCGACATTTGTCGAGAGGGTTTTACCTCTCGACCTTCGACATTTAACCGAGCGGGATTTACCGCTCGTCCTTCAATAGGAACCGAGAGGAATTTACCTCTCGGTCTTCGACATTTGTCGAGAGGGTTTTACCTCTCGACCTTCGACAGTAACCAAGCGGGATTTACCGCTCGTCCTTCAACAGGAACCGAGAGGAATTTACCTCTCGGTCTTCGACATTTGTCGAGAGGATTTTACCTCTCGACCTTCGACATTTAACCGAGCGGGATTTACCGCTCGTCCTTCAATAGGAACCGAGAGGAATTTACCTCTCGGTCTTCGACATTTGTCGAGAGGGTTTTACCTCTCGACCTTCGACATTTAACCGAGCGGGATTTACCGCTCGTCCTTCAACAGGAACCGAGAGGAATTTACCTCTCGGTCTTCGACATTTGTCGAGAGGGTTTTACCTCTCGACCTTCGACATTTAACCGAGCGGGATTTACCGCTCGTCCTTCAATAGGAACCGAGAGGAATTTACCTCTCGGTCTTCGACATTTGTCGAGAGGGTTTTCCCTCTCGACCTTCGACATTTAACCGAGCGGGATTTACCGCTCGTCCTTCAATAGGAACCGAGAGGAATTTACCTCTCGGTCTTCGACATTTGTCGAGAGGGTTTTACCTCTCGACCTTCGACAGTAACCGAGCGGGATTTACCGCTCGTCCTTCAACAGGAACCGAGAGGAATTTACCTCTTGGTCTTCGACCTAGGAGTGCTTCCTAGGGAACGGGCTTTACCGTTCGACTTTGAGAGGGTTTTACCTCTGGCCCGAGGGGGATTTACCGCTCGGTCTTCGACCTAGGAGTGCTTCCTAGGGAACGGGCTTTACCGTTCGACTTTGAGAGGGTTTTACCTCTGCTTTGAGCTAGGAGTGTTTCCTAGTGAACGGGATTTACCGTTCGTCGTTGAGAGGGCTTTACCTCTTGCCCGAGGGGGATTTACAGCTCGGTCTTCGACCTAGGAGTGCTTCCTAGGGAACGGGCTTTACCGTTCGACTTTGAGAGGGTTTTACCTCTGCTTTGAGCTAGGAGTGTTTCCTAGTGAACGGGATTTACCGTTCGTCGTTGAGAGGGCTTTACCTCTCTCCCGAGGGGGATTTACCGCTCGGTCTTGGACTTGATCGTTAATTATGAACTTTGCTGACGAAATTGGCAATCAGTGTTTGCAATATGAGACTTCCCCTTCGTTAATTGAATTCCATGATACTTTAAGCATGAAGTCCGTTTATGACAAGATCTTAGTACGCACTTGCATAGTTGATGGCGTGGATTTTGATATATATTTCTTCAAGATGTTGTCTTGTTAAAATTCTCATGATGATATATATTATGGTATATAACCGTATAATAAATGATTCGGTTACCAGATATTATGAATTGCACCGAATAAATAACATATATAATAAACAAGGTATCAAAACCGTCCTGAGATTTTATAATATTGTTGTTGATAATTATCTTTAAAACAACAATTTCTTTGACTATTTTAATCATGCCAAAAAATGTTTCGGTTATAATAATTAGATAACTATATTTATAGTTATGTACTATATTATATATCATATAATATATTATGGATTATACTATATATTTAACATAAAAATAGTTGTTATAATATCTATTATCAATTAGATATTTTATGAAATATTCATATTTCAAAAAATACTTATCTTGTTGACGACGTCGCACGTAGAGATGATGATTCATCTACTGTAGTTTTTACTTTGTCGAAAGTTTCTGGTGTTGATCTGAAATAGTGATGTCGAGACCGAACGCTCGTCTTGGTTTCTTATGGTTTCTAATCATCTTTCTGGTGCTCTGTTGTTCCTCCATGCTCCTCGTGGTCATCATTGGGTTTGACGCTCGGCCCCACGGTGGGCGCCAAAATGTTTCGGTGGAAAGTTTTGGGACCGAGAGACTAACCTGTTGATGTGTCTGGGCTGCTCGCTCGCCTCCAAACTCCAGCTGTTGGCCGATCGGTGTTGGCGCAAGCCGATCGGTATCCTTTGGGACGGGGGCGGATGTACCTGCAAAAGGTACTCCGACGCTCAAGTTAGGCGTGTGATTTTGAGGAGCCTCGGCTCTTAGTTGAATGTTTAGTGAATGATGATCACTATTGAGTATTGGAGAGTAATGTAGAGTAAATGATGCGTAAGTGGAACGTACCTGGCCTTTGGCCCTGGCTTTGTATTTATAATTTACCTCATGGATCTTAAGCTGATATAAGCCCAATAAAATATAAACAGAATAAGATATAAACAGATTACCTGAATATCCGGTTGGTTGTTTGTAACCACTCGGTTAATATTTTATACTATACAATATTTAATGCAGAATTATGATGGAAAACTTTAGTTAATCATGCAATTAAATCCTTATGGCTATGAAAATCATCATAACCTTTATATGTTTATCATCGAAAGCAAGTTTTGTTAGATTTATGAATCAGATCAATAAATAATGAACAATAATTTTTTATAAAAGAAACCGTGCCTAAATTCTTATAAGACAGAAAACGGAAATTTATCTGAAAGATTAATCATTAGGAACAATTATATAAAGGGTTAGTCTTATTCAATAAATCTCTTTTAAGTTATTCAACTAGCAATTTCTCCTTTGTTGCAAGTTTCATTGACAATTAATAGTCATTAACCATAAAAAAATTCTCATTGTTTGATTTTGTTCCATTTATAAGAAACTAAACTATGAAACAAAAAACTTTTACAAAAGTAATGTTATAACTTTTATAATATTCAATTAGTATATAACAATTATGATTAGCATGTTTTCATTAGCAAACCAATTATTAAATAGGAGTAAAAGACAAATTCAATATATATATTCTAAGGTTAGAAATCACGCTTTAAATTAATTGTTTGCATGAAAGTTATATGGTAATAATTTTTTATTTTTGTTATCTTAATGTAATAAACAAAATAATTCTTTTGAATGTGAGTATTATGTCATATATTAGATCAAAAGTATCGTTAAGACATGAGTCATTTATAATTAAAAAGAGGTATGTAAACACTTATAACTAGTGTGTAAATTATATAATCTGAGGAACTCTGTTTATGTTAACATTGTATCATTGTTTTAGATATTAATTTGGTGATTCCTCACCAATATCAAAACACATGATTGAAATAAGAAAAGAATAGACAAGCTATCTCTTAAACATTTAATAAAATTAGATTTTTACTAGTTTTTTCTTTTAAGTTAATTATCTTTTTTATTCCTTATATATTCATTTTTTATTTTATAAAATATATTATAAATGCTATATTTGAAATATATATCTTGTTACCGATATTTTCGGATTTTTAAGTTTTGGTTTTATATCAAAATCAATTCAATTTAAAAAAAAACTATAAAATTTATGTTTATTATAACATTAATAAACATAAATTTACGTTTATTGGTATCAACTGATGTAAATTAATGTTTGTTCATGTGATAACATACCTAAATTTCGATACAGGTAAACAAAAACTTTTGTCGATTGTTTGTATATCAAACATAAATTTATGTATATTATAGATTAAATATAAATTTATATATGTTGTTTTCTTTCAACATAATACCAGACATAGTCTTTTGTGTGAGTAACAATATAGTTACAGGAATAGAAAACAAAAATGATTCTTTGACACGGTTAAAGCAAATTACATTCATTTGACACGCGGTGGGCCCCGAAAACTGTCAACATCATGAAGGATAGCTTGGTCATTTGACATTATGGGCTGGTGCTGAGTTGGCAGGTAAAAAAGTTAAATGAAACGTTGCGTTTCACTGTGTGGCTTAGGATCTGTGTGTGGGATTTCAAATTTCGAAACGCTCGAGTTAACTTGCTGGCTTAGGATCGTGTGTGGGATTTCAAATTTCGAAATTTCGAGCTAGGGTTAGGATTGAGAGAGAACGAGAGATAACGAGAGAACCAGAGAGATCGAGGGAGAAAACACAAACCCTACTCCATTGCTGCCACCGGAGGCTGGACGTGATAGGAAAAGTTTGTACCAGCGAAGGTGTAGCCGAAGGCAAAGTTCGTACCGGACGTGATCGATGTGGAGCGCGGAAGGTTTGTCCCCTTTCTTATTTCTCCCCTTTGTACCGTTTGAATAATATAAAGTATGACACTGTTGTTCCTTTGTTCTTTTCTCAGAATTTGTCTATCTTTGTTTTTATTTTTGGTATTTTATCGGAAACCCTAGACTAAAGGGGGAAATGTCGTGAGAGATAAAATTCTGGATTGGGCAAACCTGTAGGATTATTTACTGTCCTTAGTGTTTTTGGGCTTGGTTTGCTTATTTGCAAAAGGGAATATTGCAATAAATGGATAAAGTGTGAGATGATTACAAGAAATGGAAAAAGGGTAGTGTCGATGGAGAGCTAGAGAGTGAAAAAGTTCCACGAAATCAGAGGGAATAGTGATTGGAATAGTTTGCAAAATGGCACCCACCCAGCACGGTTATTCTGCTCAGCAGCAGCACGAAATGCAACGCAAACGTTTCTAACTGTCTTCGCGCCAATGCTGGAGCTACTTCCCATGAACTGATTGAAATGATTCCCCTTTTTGTTATAGTCCGAAAACTCCCTGTCCATGCTGCATTGGCTCCCTCTGTGTTCCTTCATTATTATCTGTTTGATGATATTTTTTTTGAGTTAGAAAAAGGGAAATATTGTCATGAGAGTTGAACATCAGTTTAAGGTGTCCTGAATTTTTCATACATTTGCTTCTGGCACCATTTTATTTTTAATTTATGTATTGTATATGTTATTTACCTGCATCCACTGTTTTTTACTCAGTGATAAATTTGCTTTGGAATCCATCACATATATTTTATTTCTATCACTACTAGGTTGCCCTTTCTTGGTCAGTTGTATTAGCATTTTGCATTGTGCCCTGTTTGCCCCTAGATATATTGCGTGATTATGTTGTTTGTGGTTTGTATATGGTGTTTGGCCACTGTTATTTATAACTCCTTGGATTTTATGTAGAGAATAGTTTCATCTAATTTATGAATTTAAATATAGATTATTCTTTCATAGAGCTAAGTGCTTGATTAACACCAAAAGTTTCTTTCTCCATTTTTTCTGTTTCTAGTGTCCTTGTGGAATCAGCTCTTACGAAATTAATTGTTTTGCATGTATTACCCTATGACATAACTCTGAGGAATATTGTCAAGGTAAAGATTTTGGTGAACAATTTTCTATTGTACTATTATATATGTTGTAAACTTTTCTATGACTTTAAATGATACTCTCGGATTGTGCAGGTTTTTGGAAGTGATATTGGGGGCCCAACTGATGACCTAGTACGTCTATCAATACCAATTGATACCAACAAGCCTCCAACACGCTCCGTTGATGACATTCTATCGAAATTGATTCCACCTCTTCACAAACCTCAAGGCACTGGATGAAAGAAGAACAATATAAATGCAACAACTTTAAAACTTTCATAATTTCCTTGCCTGTATTTCAGATTTATCGTTGTTGTTTGTTGTCGAATATTGTGTGTGGTCACATGGATGTGTTATTTAGAAAAATTTGTGAACTACTTAACTTATGTTGATCAATTTGTTGTTGCATTAAGTGCTTATGTAATGTTCGTTATGTTATAAGTTTTATATGAAGTTCATTTCGTGAAAATTAAAAGTGTTTAACTTTATGGACAACTTTATTCGGTTATTTATTGAATTGGTTTTCTACAACAATATAAGTGGTTATTTATGCAATTTGGTTTTGTACACCACCACGAGCGTCCAATTTTCTGGAGGAGCGTCCAATTTTCCGGACGACCGTCCAATTTTATGGACGAGCGTCCACTTCTCTACGATCTTCTGGACGAGCGTCCTTCTGGATGAGCGTCTGGACGACCGTCCACATCTGGACGACCGTCCTTCTGGATGAGCGTCTGGACGAGCGTCCATCTGGTCCAGCGTCTGCACGACCTTTAAACGACCGTCCATGTGCCAGCGACGGACGTATGGACGAGCGTCCACTAGCAGATCGAGCGTGGACTTGATCTTCTGTGGACGACCATCCTCTTGTGCATGCAGGGGGCGACGAGCGTCAGCTTGCTATGAAATGTTCGTGCGCTCGCTATGTGACGAGCGTCCTGGGCGACAGGGTGATGTGCGAAAACGCTTGAGGCTCGGTCAGCTGTACAGAACGAACGCTCGGTCACGTGTAGAGAGCGCTCGTTCACTAAATGCATAGGCGCTGATTTGGTTACAATAAATGGGCGAAAACGCTGGACGCTCGGTCAGCTGTACAGAACGAACGCTCGGTCACGTGTAGAGAGCGCTCGTTCACTAAATGCATAGGCGCTGATTTGGTTACAATAAATGGTTATGTTGTTAGACCTTTGTGGTTATTTCTGAATTTTATTTTGTACAACAATATTACTGGTTAAATTCAATATCAAAGTTTTAATTCTTTGATGCACTAACTGGATATATGGACAACTTTATTCGGTTATTTACTGAAGGACCGCGATATTCCAACAACACATTTTTAACACTCTTTTAACACTATTTCATGGATAACTGTAATATTTGAAACGTACAATGTATCATTTTGTTGTGTATGTTGTGTAACTGAATCTCTATTAATGGTGTATTATAATGAATTTAATTATGTCATACAAAATGGTGCCTAAAACTCATGAGGGGTGCCTAAAACTGAATCCCTTTTTTCAGCAGTCTCACTCATTCCTTGCACAGCTTGCTCCTCCAACTCATGAGGGGTCTCCCCACCCTCCTTGGCCTCACATCACATCACCATCCACCCTCTCCCACCTCTGGAACACCTGCACAAGCCTCAGACAGGTGCAGATTAGCATAAAAGTTAGTTTTGTGTCCCATGGTGACCTGTGTTCATCTGACTGAGTACCTGTGTTGGACTTTCTGTACAAATTCACAATTTCTCTCGGGTAATCGTTTACAGGGGTCCTGTAAACGATTACCAGACCCTTTTTTCAGCAGTCTCACTCATTCCTTGCACAGCTTGCTCCTCCAACTCATGAGGGGTCTCCCCACCCTCCTTGGCCTCACATCACATCACCATCCACCCTCTCCCACCTCTGGAACACCTGCACAAGCCTCAGACAGGTGCAGATTAGCATAAAAGTCAGTTTTTTGTCCAATGGTGACCTGTGTTCATCTGACTGAGTACCTGTGTTGGACTTTCTGTACAAATTCACAATTTCTCTCGGGTAATCGTTTACAGGGGTCCTGTAAACGATTACCAAACCCTTTTTTCAGCAGTCTCACTCATTCCTTGCACAGCTTGCTCCTCCAACTCATGAGGGGTCTCCCCACCCTCCTTGGCCTCACATCACATCACCATTCACCCTCTCCCACCTCTGGAACACCTGCACAAGCCTCAGACAGGTGCAGATTAGCATAAAAGTCAGTTTTTTGTCCAATGGTGACCTGTGTTCATCTGACTGAGTACCTGTGTTGGACTTTCTGTACAAATTCACAATTTCTCTCGGGTAATCGTTTACAGGGGTCCTGTAAACGATTACCAGACCCTTTTTTCAGCAGTCTCACTCATTCCTTGCACAGCTTGCTCCTCCAACTCATGAGGGGTCTCCCTGATGAATCATTATTTTGTTCACTTCACTTAGTTTAATGTGCTATAATTAGTCAGGAAATTGTGTTTAAATGTCCAGTATTTTTCCATTTTTTCTAATTGTGCTTAATTTGACCAGAAATTCTTATTTTAATTAATTTGAATTATCTGAGACTAATTATGTGCATTATTAATTTTAGGAAAATTATTGGATAAAATTAAGGACTAACTTCTTCTTGGAAGCAAGCAAATTGTTTGAAAATAAAAATCACAAATGAAATAGTACATAGTCTTGGGATAGCTCTCGGTTGAAATTGCAAAATGAAAATGGAATTGGTATATCTTGAACCGAGAAATGTAATGTCACGGTTTCCATCCAAAGCTTTTTCATCCAAGAGTAACACTTCTTACACGTGGAAAAGGGTGCATTTCATTTTATATTGAATAATTGGAAGATAATGTTGGCCACCAAGCAAAAGAAATACACGGTCTTGAATCACATGACACTTGTTTTAATTGATAAAAGAGAATGATAGGAGAAAGCACTATGGCCCACTTTGTCATTCATTGGCTTAAAAGAAACACACATAACTCACGTTTTATTCCCCAGGTTTTATTTTGGCATTTAATGCCTTGAAGCTTACGTCCACGTGAAGCACCTCCAAAATGCAATGATGAATTTATTAAATTAGTATTATGAAAGAAAGTGGTGTGCACGAGAATGTGAGCAAGAAGCAGCAGCCACCACCAAAGGAGAGCACTTATTTTTGGCTTGGAGTGGACAGCAGCACAACAGCTTCGTCCAACAGGTGGTTGTGCCCAGCAATGCAACGCGGAAGAAGAAAGAGCAGCACAGTCCACCAACACAGCAAGGAAGAAAACGTCCAGCTTGAAGCCACCTTCACGGTGCATTGAAGGTTCACTTTGCTAGAGAGCAGAGGTGGCACACATTGAAGGAAAATCACGTTGACAGCAGAGATGCATGTCCAGTAGAGCTCACTCATTGCTGCACTTGAGAGAGGAGAAGCATTCCAGCCATTACAGTCCACCACCAGCAAAGCTCCTGGTCCAGAGAGGAAGAGAAGCAACCCAGCAGCAGCACCGGACCTTCAACAGATCACGTGGAGAAGAGGAGTCTCGGTCATGGCCTGGCTGGAGAGAAAACCACCACGGAAAACCAGAAGATGTGTCCGGCAATGCAGGGATTAACGTCCAACAACAACTCCATTACAGCAACAGCTCCCCGTGTACCAGCAGCCACCAGAAGCTCACGGCCAAGGGTCCGTTCACCACTTAGAAAATAATTATTTGGAAGAAGGAAAAGCCTTCAACGGTCCAACAGCTTAGAGTGGAGTTCATGTTCCATCAACGACCAGCAGAAAAGGATGGTGTCTGAGTGGAGGTCCAGCAGAATGATGTGCACGTGATGGAAGCATGGGCAGCTGAGTTCAGATGTCACGGCCTTGGATATGGTCCAGTAGCTGAATCACGCTACAACATTGGCACCGGAGAACACACAACACACGCATGCTAACACGGCTTGCAGAAAGAGAAGCAACGTTTGGGTCTCTCGGTTTAGCAGCAAGCTTGATGAATTGTAAAGCTTATTCACGTCCTGGAGAAAGGATTTATGGGATTGTTCCAGCAAGCAAATCCAACATGGTTTGGAAGGAAAGAAACTCACGGTCAATGAATCAGCAGTTGGTCCAGGCCGTGAGATAGCAAGGAAGTGGCTTTCATTCAGAACATTCCAGCAAGGGGTCCAGCTTCATTTTAAAAGAAGAATACAAGAAGTGATTGGTCCTACCCTATTTCTTTGGCATGACTAAAAGTGGGAAAGAATTCACGGACTGCCATCAACAGTTGCTGGAATCAAGAAAGAATACACGGGAGTTGGTTCTGAGTCTTGGCTATAAAAGAGCAATGGCAGCAGAGAAGGGGAGGCATTAGAGTTTAGGAGTAGGAATTAGGAAGCAATTTATGTGCTGGCTTTGATTTTTCTTCCTCCCCGTAGGGGAGGTTTTGTTTCCATTTTCAGTTCATTGCTTATTTCCAATTGCACAATTTAATTTCTTTCAGAAGTGTATTTGTTTTGCAATTTATCTTTTTCAGGTCTAGTTTCTGGAATTTTATTTGAAGTGTTGAATCATTACATGAATCTTTGTCATTTTCATTTAAACATTTTATTTTTACCGTCTCTTTATTTTACCGTCTCTTATTTTACCGTCTATTGTTTTATGCATCGTTAAGTTTTACCATTTTCTAAATTTACCATTTTCTATACATTTACTGTTTCATGCAATTTATTTACCGTCTTACTATTTTAATCTTGTTTTTACAGTCTGTTATTTTTACTGCCTTTCCAATTTAATTTTTCAGTGTCAAACCAAAAAATTACAAAAACAACCCCCCCCCCTTCGTGTTAAAATCTAAGACTGAACCACATAAATTGGTCCTTGAGAGACGACCTAGGAGTCACTTCCTAGTAATTATACTGCATAAATTTTTGTATCAAATTTGTATGACCGCGACAGTCGTATCACTCCCCACCCTCCTTGGCCTTACATCACATCACCATCCACCCTCTCCCACCTCTGGAACACCTGCACAAGCCTCAGACAGGTGCAGATTAGCATAAAAGTCAGTTTTTTGTCCAATGGTGACCTGTGTTCATCTGACTGAGTACCTGTGTTGGACTTTCTGTACAAATTCACAATTTCTCTCGGGTAATCGTTTACAGGGGTCCTGTAAACGATTACCAGACCCTTTTTTCAGCAGTCTCACTCATTCCTTGCACAGCTTGCTCCTCCAACTCATGAGGGGTCTCCCCACCCTCCTTGGCCTTACATCACATCACCATCCACCCTCTCCCACCTCTGGAACACCTGCACAAGCCTCAGACAGGTGCAGATTAGCATAAAAGTCAGTTTTTTGTCCAATGGTGACCTGTGTTCATCTGACTGAGTACCTGTGTTGGACTTTCTGTACAAATTCACAATTTCTCTCGGGTAATCGTTTACAGGGGTCCTGTAAACGATTACCAAACCCTCGTTTACAGGACCCCTGTAAACGATTACCCGAGAGAAATTGTGAATTTGTACAGAAAGTCCAACACAGGTACTCAGTCAGATGAACACAGGTCACCATTGGACAAAAAACTGACTTTTATGCTAATCTGCACCTGTCTGAGGCTTGTGCAGGTGTTCCAGAGGTGGGAGAGGGTGGATGGTGATGTGATGTGAGGCCAAGGAGGGTGGGGAGACCCCTCATGAGTTGGAGGAGCAAGCTGTGCAAGGAATGAGTGAGACTGCTGAAAAAAGGGTTTGGTAATCGTTTACAGGACCCCTGTAAACGATTACCCGAGAGAAATTGTGAATTTGTACAGAAAGTCCAACACAGGTACTCAGTCAGATGAACACAGGTCACCATTGGACAAAAAACTGACTTTTATGCTAATCTGCACCTGTCTGAGGCTTGTGCAGGTGTTCCAGAGGTGGGAGAGGGTGAATGGTGATGTGATGTGAGGCCAAGGAGGGTGGGGAGACCCCTCATGAGTTGGAGGAGCAAGCTGTGCAAGGAATGAGTGAGACTGCTGAAAAAAGGGTTTGGTAATCGTTTACAGGACCCCTGTAAACGATTACCCGAGAGAAATTGTGAATTTGTACAGAAAGTCCAACACAGGTACTCAGTCAGATGAACACAGGTCACCATTGGACAAAAAACTGACTTTTATGCTAATCTGCACCTGTCTGAGGCTTGTGCAGGTGTTCCAGAGGTGGGAGAGGGTGAATGGTGATGTGATGTGAGGCCAAGGAGGGTGGGGAGACCCCTCATGAGTTGGAGGAGCAAGCTGTGCAAGGAATGAGTGAGACTGCTGAAAAAAGGGTCTGGTAATCGTTTACAGGACCCCCGTCAACGATTACCCGATAGAAATTGTGAATTTGTACAGAAAGTCCAACACAGGTACTCAGTCAGATGAACACAGGTCACCATTGGACAAACACTGACGTTTATGCTAATCTGCACCTGTCTGAGGCTTGTGCAGGTGTTCGAGAGGTGGGAGAGGGTGGATGGTGATGTGATGTGAGGCCAAGGAGGGTGGGGAGACCCCTCATGAGTTGGAGGAGCAAGCTGTGCAAGGAATGAATGAGACTGCTGAAAAAAGGGGCGGGTAATCGTTTACAGGACCCCTGTAAACGATTACCCGAGAGAAATTGTGAATTTGTACAGAAAGTCCAACACAGGTACTCAGTCAGATGAACACAGGTCACCATTAAACAAAAACTGACGTTTATGCTAATTTGCACCTGTCTGAGGCTTGTGCAGGTGTTCCAGAGGTGGGAGAGGGTGGATGGTGATGTGATGTGAGGCCAAGGAGGGTGGGGAGACCCCTCATGAGTTGGAGGAGCAAGCTGTGCAAGGAATGAGTGAGACTGCTGAAAAAAGGGTCTGCTAATCGTTTACAGGACCCCCGTAAACGATTACACGAGAGAAATTGTGAATTTGTACAGAAAGTCCAACACAGGTACTCAGTCAGATGAACACAGGTCACCATTGGACAAACACTGACGTTTATGCTAATCTGCACCTGTCTGAGGCTTGTGCAGGTGTTCCAGAGGTGGGAGAGGGTGCATGGTGATGTGATGTGAGGCCAAGGAGGGTGGGGAGACCCCTCATGAGTTGGAGGAGCAAGCTGTGCAAGGAATGAGTGAGACTGCTGAAAAAAGGGGCGGGTAATCGTTTACAGGATTCCTGTAAACGATTACCCGAGAGAAATTGTGAATTTGTACAGAAAGTCCAACACAGGTACTCAGTCAGATGAACACAGGTCACCATTGGACAAAAACTGACGTTTATGCTAATCTGCACCTGTCTGAGGCTTGTGCAGGTGTTCCAGAGGTGGGAGAGGGTGGATGGTGATGTGATGTGAGGCCAAGGAGGGTGGGGAGACCCCTCATGAGTTGGAGGAGCAAGCTGTGCAAGGAATGAGTGAGACTGCTGAAAAAAGGGTCTGCTAATAGTTTACAGGACCCCCGTAAACGATTACCCGAGAGAAATTGTGAATTTGTACAGAAAGTCCAACACAGGTACTCAGTCAGATGAACACAGGTCACCATTGGACAAACACTGACGTTTATGCTAATCTGCACCTGTCTGAGGCTTGTGCAGGTGTTCCAGAGGTGGGAGAGGGTGCATGGTGATGTGATGTGAGGCCAAGGAGGGTGGGGAGACCCCTCATGAGTTGGAGGAGCAAGCTGTGCAAGGAATGAGTGAGACTGCTGAAAAAAGGGGCGGGTAATCGTTTACAGGATTCCTGTAAACGATTACCCGAGAGAAATTGTGAATTTGTACAGAAAGTCCAACACAGGTACTCAGTCAGATGAACACAGGTCACCATTGGACAAAAACTGACGTTTATGCTAATCTGCACCTGTCTGAGGCTTGTGCAGGTGTTCCAGAGGTGGGAGAGGGTGGATGGTGATGTGATGTGAGGCCAAGGAGGGTGGGGAGACCCCTCATGAGTTGGAGGAGCAAGCTGTGCAAGGAATGAGTGAGACTGCTGAAAAAAGGGTCTGCTAATCGTTTACAGGACCCCCGTAAACGATTACCCGAGAGAAATTGTGAATTTGTACAGAAAGTCCAACACAGGTACTCAGTCAGATGAACACAGGTCACCATTGGACAAACACTGACGTTTATGCTAATCTGCACCTGTCTGAGGCTTGTGCAGGTGTTCCAGAGGTGGGAGAGGGTGCATGGTGATGTGATGTGAGGCCAAGGAGGGTGGGGAGACCCCTCATGAGTTGGAGGAGCAAGCTGTGCAAGGAATGAGTGAGACTGCTGAAAAAAGGGGCGGGTAATCGTTTACAGGACCCCTGTAAACGATTACCCGAGAGAAATTGTGAATTTGTACAGAAAGTCCAACACAGGTACTCAGTCAGATGAACACAGGTCACCATTGGACAAAAACTGACGTTTATGCTAATCTGCACCTGTCTGAGGCTTGTGCAGGTGTTCCAGAGGTGGGAGAGGGTGGATGGTGATGTGATGTGAGGCCAAGGAGGGTGGGGAGACCCCTCATGAGTTGGAGGAGCAAGCTGTGCAAGGAATGAGTGAGACTGCTGAAAAAAGGGTCTGCTAATCGTTTACAGGACCCCCGTAAACGATTACCCGAGAGAAATTGTGAATTTGTACAGAAAGTCCAACACAGGTACTCAGTCAGATGAACACAGGTCACCATTGGACAAACACTGACGTTTATGCTAATCTGCACCTGTCTGAGGCTTGTGCAGGTGTTCCAGAGGTGGGTGAGGGTGCATGGTGATGTGATGTGAGGCCAAGGAGGGTGGGGAGACCCCTCATGAGTTGGAGGAGCAAGCTGTGCAAGGAATGAGTGAGACTGCTGAAAAAAGGGGCGGGTAATCGTTTACAGGATTCCTGTAAACGATTACCCGAGAGAAATTGTGAATTTGTACAGAAAGTCCAACACAGGTACTCAGTCAGATGAACACAGGTCACCATTGGACAAAAACTGACGTTTATGCTAATCTGCACCTGTCTGAGGCTTGTGCAGGTGTTCCAGAGGTGGGAGAGGGTGGATGGTGATGTGATGTGAGGCCAAGGAGGGTGGGGAGACCCCTCATGAGTTGGAGGAGCAAGCTGTGCAAGGAATGAGTGAGACTGCTGAAAAAAGGGTCTGCTAATCGTTTACAGGACCCCCGTAAACGATTACCCGAGAGAAATTGTGAATTTGTACAGAAAGTCCAACACAGGTACTCAGTCAGATGAACACAGGTCACCATTGGACAAACATTGACGTTTATGCTAATCTGCACCTGTCTGAGGCTTGTGCAGGTGTTCCAGAGGTGGGAGAGGGTGCATGGTGATGTGATGTGAGGCCAAGGAGGGTGGGGAGACCCCTCATGAGTTGGAGGAGCAAGCTGTGTAAGGAATGAGTGAGACTGCTGAAAAAAGGGGCGGGTAATCGTTTACAGGACCCCTGTAAACGATTACCCGAGAGAAATTGTGAATTTGTACAGAAAGTCCAACACAGGTACTCAGTCAGATGAACACAGGTCACCATTAGACAAAAAACTGACTTTTATGCTAATCTGCACCTGTCTGAGGCTTGTGCAGGTGTTCCAGAGGTGGGAGAGGGTGCATGGTGATGTGATGTGAGGCCAAGGAGGGTGGGGAGACCCCTCATGAGTTGGAGGAGCAAGCTGTGCAAGGAATGAGTGAGACTGCTGAAAAAAGGGGCTGGTAATCGTTTACAGGATCCCCGTAAACGATTACCCGTGAGAAATTGTGAATTTGTACAGAAAGTCCAACACAGGTACTCAGTCAGATGAACACAGGTCACCATTGGACAAAAACTGACGTTTATGCTAATCTGCACCTGTCTGAGGCTTGTGCAGGTGTTCCAGAGGTGGGAGAGGGTGGATGGTGATGTGATGTGAGGCCAAGGAGGGTGGGGAGACCCCTGATGAGTTGGAGGAGCAAGTTGTGCAAGGAATGAGTGAGACTGCTGAAAAAAGGGATTCAGTTTTAGGCACCCCTCATGAGTTTTAGGCACCATTTTGTATGACATAATTAAATTCATTATAACACACCATTAATAGAGATTCAGTTACACAACATACACAACAAAATGATACATTGTACGTTTCAAATATTACAGTTATCCATGAAATAGTGTTAAAAGAGTGTTAAAAATGTGTTGTTGGAATATCGCGGTCCTTCAGTAAATAACCGAATAAAGTTGTCCATATATCCAGTTAGTGCATCAAAGAATTAAAACTTTGATATTGAATTTAACCAGTAATATTGTTGTACAAAATAAAATTCAGAAATAACCACAAAGGTCTAACAACATAACCATTTATTGTAACCAAATCAGCGCCTATGCATTTAGTGAACGAGCGCTCTCTACACGTGACCGAGCGTTCGTTCTGTACAGTTGACCGAGCGTCCAGCGTTTTCGCCCATTTATTGTAACCAAATCAGCGCCTATGCATTTAGTGAACGAGCGCTCCCTACACGTGACCGAGCGTTCGTTCTGTACAGCTGACCGAGCCTCCAGCGTTTTCGCACATCACCCTGTCGCCCAGGACGCTCGTCACATAGCGAGCGCACGAACATTTCATAGCAAGCTGACGCTCGTCGCCCCCTGCACGCACAAGAGGACGGTCGTCCACAGAAGATCAAGTCCACGCTCGATCTGCTAGTGGACACTCGTCCATACGTCCGTCACTGGCACATGGACGGTCGTTTAAAGGTCGTGCAGACCCTGGACCAGATGGACGCTCGTCCAGACGCTCATCCAGAAGGACGGTCGTCCAGATGTGGACGCTCGTCCAGACGCTCATCCAGAAGGACGCTCGTCCAGAAGATCGTAGAGAAGTGGACGCTCGTCCATAAAATTGGACGGTCGTCCAGAAAATTGGACGCTCCTCCAGAAAATTGGACGCTCGTGGTGGTGTACAAAACCAAATTGCATAAATAACCACTTGTATTGTTGTAGAAAACCAATTCAATAAATAACCGAATAAAGTTGTCCATAAAGTTAAACACTTTTAATTTTCACGAAATGAACTTCATATAAAACTTATAACATAACGAACATTACATAAGCACTTAATGCAACAACAAATTGATCAACATAAGTTAAGTAGTTCACAAATTTTTCTAAATAACACATCCATGTGACCACGCACAATATTCGACAACAAACAACAACGATAAATCTGAAATACAGGCAAGGAAATTATGAAAGTTTTAAAGTTGTTGCATTTATATTGTTCTTCTTTCATCCAGTGCCTTGAGGTTTGTGAAGAGGTGGAATCAATTTCGATAGAATGTCATCAACGGAGCGTGTTGGAGGCTTGTTGGTATCAATTGGTATTGATAGACGTACTAGGTCATCAGTTGGGCCCCCAATATCACTTCCAAAAACCTGCACAATCCGAGAGTATCATTTAAAGTCATAGAAAAGTTTACAACATATATAATAGTACAATAGAAAATTGTTCACCAAAATCTTTACCTTGACAATATTCCTCAGAGTTATGTCATAGGGTAATACATGCAAAACAATTAATTTCGTAAGAGCTGATTCCACAAGGACACTAGAAACAGAAAAAATGGAGAAAGAAACTTTTGGTGTTAATCAAGCACTTAGCTCTATGAAAGAATAATCTATATTTAAATTCATAAATTAGATGAAACTATTCTCTACATAAAATCCAAGGAGTTATAAATAACAGTGGCCAAACACCATATACAAACCACAAACAACATAATCACGCAATATATCTAGGGGCAAACAGGGCACAATGCAAAATGCTAATACAACTGACCAAGAAAGGGCAACCTAGTAGTGATAGAAATAAAATATATGTGATGGATTCCAAAGCAAATTTATCACTGAGTAAAAAACAGTGGATGCAGGTAAATAACATATACAATACATAAATTAAAAATAAAATGGTGCCAGAAGCAAATGTATGAAAAATTCAGGACACCTTAAACTGATGTTCAACTCTCATGACAATATTTCCCTTTTTCTAACTCAAAAAAAATATCATCAAACAGATAATAATGAAGGAACACAGAGGGAGCCAATGCAGCATGGACAGGGAGTTTTCGGACTATAACAAAAAGGGGAATCATTTCAATCAGTTCATGGGAAGTAGCTCCAGCATTGGCGCGAAGACAGTTAGAAACGTTTGCGTTGCATTTCGTGCTGCTGCTGAGCAGAATAACCGTGCTGGGTGGGTGCCATTTTGCAAACTATTCCAATCACTATTCCCTCTGATTTCGTGGAACTTTTTCACTCTCTAGCTCTCCATCGACACTACCCTTTTTCCATTTCTTGTAATCATCTCACACTTTATCCATTTATTGCAATATTCCCTTTTGCAAATAAGCAAACCAAGCCCAAAAACACTAAGGACAGTAAATAATCCTACAGGTTTGCCCAATCCAGAATTTTATCTCTCACGACATTTCCCCCTTTAGTCTAGGGTTTCCGATAAAATACCAAAAATAAAAACAAAGATAGACAAATTCTGAGAAAAGAACAAAGGAACAACAGTATCATACTTTATATTATTCAAACGGTACAAAGGGGAGAAATAAGAAAGGGGACAAACCTTCCGCGCTCCACATCGATCACGTCCGGTACGAACTTTGCCTTCGGCTACACCTTCGCTGGTACAAACTTTTCCTATCACGTCCAGCCTCCGGTGGCAGCAATGGAGTAGGGTTTGTGTTTTCTCCCTCGATCTCTCTGGTTCTCTCGTTATCTCTCGTTCTCTCTCAATCCTAACCCTAGCTCGAAATTTCAAAATTTGAAATCCCACACACGATCCTAAGCCAGCAAGTTAACTCGAGCGTTTCGAAATTTGAAATCCCACACACAGATCCTAAGCCACACAGTGAAACGCAACGTTTCATTTAACTTTTTTACCTGCCAACTCAGCACCAGCCCATAATGTCAAATGACCAAGCTATCCTTCATGATGTTGACAGTTTTCGGGGTCCACCGCGTGTCAAATGAATGTAATTTGCTTTAACCGTGTCAAAGAATCATTTTTGTTTTTGTAAACTAAAATTATAAAAGCTAACAAGTCACTGAGAATTAATACGGTGAAGTTTATGTGATTCGCAGAATTCGTATTAATTCATATTATAAAAAAAAAAACAATATCTACTACTCAGGAATTAAATATCACTACTATCTATCTATCTCTCTCTCTCTATATTTCTTATATGCCAGTATGATCGAGTAATGGAGAGAAATTCATTCTAATAATTTTTCAGCTAGGTAATTACATGAAATTAAAGGAAGAAAAAGAACAAAAGATAAAAATAAAAAGTTTGGCATTAACATGTACTTAAAAGACACCTCCAAAAGTTAATTACAAAGTAGCTAGAAAACCATGTTAATTATCTTCTCTTTCCAAGTATGATCTGCTATATGTTAATTAATTTGAGAAAAGTACATCACTTGGCCCTTGTTCAAAATAATTAGTTTCTCTATATTGTTGCTGCAAGAAAAGTCCATAGCACAGCTGAAAATCTTCAATATAACTTGCATCTTCATATTCCATTGGTGCATGCTCCATCATCTCATCTCCACAAGGCATCCATGAATTCATCTCATCAAAGGGCAAGGAAGAGATGATGTTCATCTCAGCCCAATGATCAGCCTCACTGTCTGACGTGGAGCAATCTTGATCATCCATTTGAGCTATTTCGGTGTCACTGATCTCAGCCTCCAATGACTGAATCATGCTCACAAGTCTATCATCACCATGATAATACTCTTCTTCCTGTGTTTCTTCCATCAGTGCCATGAGAAGAACATTGTTGGCCTCTGAGAACTCCATGCCCAACTCAAACACACACTCTGAGGAAGACATGTTCGTGAAAAAAAGGAGTTTTTGAGTAACCCTTTTTTGTTTGGTTTATGAAAATGGTTAAAGTGAGAGCAATTAAGGTTGTTGGAGATGCAAGATGAGTTTGAAAGGTGAAGAAGGAACCTTTATATAGGCAAAAATAATATATGGTCGCTAATTAATATACATTAAAGGTGGAGTTGCTTTTTTGTTTTGCTTGTTGGTACTCTAGGTCAATAGATAAGATTCATAGAACTGTGGCTAAGGAAATATCTGTATAATTGTGATGAAAAAACTATTAATTGTTTGACCCATTGATGTCTAGATGTGGAGCAACAGGGCATTGGGGTGGTCAATATATGGTATTAGGGTATAGCCATAATGCACCCACTAAAGGTTGCAACAGTGGGGCATCAGAAACCAGACAATATGCCCACCGAATGACCAATAATTAAGTAATGCAATATTTTTTTGAAAGGAATTTGTAGGAACCACCCATGATTAATAATTTTGTAGGAGTGTCGGCTATGGGTTGGAAACCTCAATGTGACGATGTTAGAGAAGAATGTGAAATGATTTGATTCTTGATTATAGGAAATTTCAATGTCAAAATTGTTGCATGTTGAAGAATGAAATTATCTTTTCTTCTGTGGACACCCTATACCTAAAAGAGACCTCTATTATTATACTTGTAATGGAAATATAATAGAAAACGATAAAGGGGTGTATGGAATGAATACCCCACCCAACCATTGAGTTTCCTCGACCACAAACACTAGCTAGAATGTTGAAAGAGAATTATCAGAATTATAGTGGACCAGCACTAGCTACAAATCAAACTCAATATGTTCTACTGAGTCATGTCTTGTACGGCATCAAAGCTTATTATACCTGTCTGTATCTGTCATAAACTGTTATCTTTTCAAGTATATTTCATAACAAATACAACATATGACGGGATTTTTCTAGAGGGCTTCTTAAAGTGAGATAATTTGGGTGCAAGCTACAATTGTCAGAATTTTCGATCCAAAATTTTAAACAATAAATTTATCTACGTGGTGGTTGTTATAATTATATTATGTGTTATTTTTATTTATTATCTTAAGATAATAAGTTTATGAGTTTTTTTTTATATAGTTTACCGAATGATTAACAATTTACGAAACCGATCGAAAGAGAGCGTTAGAGATATTCGATAGACCAAGTAGTCTATAAGTTGTAAGTCAAGAATAAGTAGTCCATCAATCAAGTGACCAAGGAGGAAGGGAAGCCGAGCAGACATTCTGTAGCGCCAATCACTCTTAAATATCACGTCAAATCAAGATTACGGATAAACATTGTTTAATGATTTTGAACTATGATTAAGGTTTTACTATTCTCAGATCAATCTCGAAACTTATAAATAAAGATCAAAGGTAAGAAGGTGGTGGATTCATTTATTGTCAATTTAAGATTTTACTCTGATATCATGAGAGTGCCTTTAACAGATATTTCGGACGGTTTAGAACGTAAACAAGGAAGGATTTGGGACTGAGATATGTAGGTTACCTAAGTTAATTTGGAATAAAGTGTGAAGACGTGTTTTGTAAAGATTCTCGACCCTATATCCAAAACATATAGTATTTAGTTTTATTATTTTTAATCAATATGATAATTTTTTTTATATATAATATAAGGATAATTTTGATGTATGAGTTTTTGAATAGGATGCGGCAGTGGAATATGATATGTCAAGTGGGTGGTGGGAAAATAATTGTTGTGTGGTGCTTAAAATCTCTTTGGAAAGAAAAAGCTTGATTGAAGATGCGTCCAATACATGAACCACCGGCATGCACAGAAGGGACGTACGTTGAAGTAGTTCTTAGAGGGATATGCACACGAGGCACCCACGTGGGTGTTCGTTTGGTGTGAAACCAAAACTTGCACGACTAGTCCCATCTCCACGCAAGTTTATATTTATGATCACTTACCCATATATGTCTTCTTGTTTTAGGGAGAAAGTCTTTAATTCATGTGTTAGGTATTGCGTTTATTTCTATCATATGAAAATGAAATATTCAAAGATTTAGGTGTCTCTATGCATGCTGGCCTGTAGCTTCGACAACTATGGATCATGTGGCCAACACGATCGATGTGGTTTATAATTTGTGTTCTTAATGAATCCCCAACAGATTGGTTAATTTGTGTTCAACCTATGGCTTTCTTTTGTGAGCCCCACTAACGACGAAGGATGTTAAAAACAACATGGTGTTTCTAAATAGAAAGATTCAGGCAACAACCTAATAATGTTATTTCTTTGAAGAATTCTTAACCCTTTTCATCACTCATTTTGTTGCAAATAAGATTGATGTGGTGGATGATGGATTATCATTGAATATTTTTGGACATCTATTTATACTAGTATTTGGTCATCAAATATGTTTCTCTAATAAGACCCAAACTTTGGACATTAATTTAATCAATTCATAGTGACCAAATTCAAGTTGCAGTTGTTTCAATGTTGATTTTTTATTGATAGGAAACCCAATATCAAACAAAAACAATATCAAACCTATATAAAAATGACTTATTTTAACAATATATATAAATTGAAATCAAGATCATCAACACTTACCTATGGTATTGTTCTATCAAGTAGTATTGATAAGGTCACGTATCACATTATAAACCTAACACGTGGCAACACAAATTTTTATAAAAAAAATCACATATTAACACGTGTCACATCATTAATAGGGTTAGCATTTTTTTAAAATGATCTAATTGAGATATTTTTTTCAAAAATTGGAATACAATTAAAACAAAAATGAAAGTGGGAACTAACTTCAAACTTTTCGGCGAAAACAGGGATTAGACGAGTAATTAAGCCATTTATAATATTATTTGATGAAATAGATAAATATTTTTATTAGTACTATAAAATAATGAACCAAGTCAATCTACTTTGATTGTACTGTAACAAATATATAAAATAAATAAAAAAACTAAATATTTTAAGTGAATCAACCCACTAACTTAATTAACCCATGATGAGTCAATTCATCAAAATGTAAACTATTAAGTTGACTTATTTTTAGCTTAATGTATAGTGAACCAGTGAATTGGGTTGACTCATTCTAATATCTTGTATAACCCTATCTAAATTTTCAATCACAATTTCTAAATTTGCAATCACAATTTTAAAAATTGTGATCATCTTGATACAAAATATAGCTATTGTAACAAAAAATTATTTTACCTGTTAACCAATGATAAAAAAAATAAAATCTTTATTTTAATAATTTATTTACATTTTTAGTCAATATCTGGAGTAATTTTAATTTTGGTATTCAAATTTTTTTTAAAAGTCCTTAAAAATTGAAAAAAATATCATTCCAAATTAAGGGAACTAAAATGAGGTTTACATACTTCATCACTTAACATTTAGGATAAAGATTTAGAATTTAAAATTACTTTTAATCCTCCAAATATATGTTTAAAGATTGAAACTTTTTTTTTCAAAAATTTAGGATCAAAACTAAAAGGTTTAATTAATCGGACGGTTTCTATTTTAGTGGACATATCCTAAATTTTAAAAAAATTATCGCAATTGACTTTCTAAATAATGTTAATACTTCACATGTACTAAACATAAGGGCCCTGGGATATTCCTCTGAAATAGGAGTTGTATGAAGTGGTAAAAAAGATTACAACAAAAGAAAATACTCATAAATAGTTAATATACTATTCACTAACACTGTTCGTTTGTGATAGCTTTTGTTCATAGTTCAAACTTTAATTCTAGTTATATAAAATGTCAAAAGTGGACTACATTTGTTAGTTTTTTACTTTTCAAACTTGTAAAGTTGTAAAAATAAATCACTATTTATTAAAAAACAAAGAAGTTAATTGACGTTGGCAAATAATAGAAAAAACATTGATTAATGTCGAAAATTATCATTTTCCAATGTTAATTACCGTCGAAAAATGTAATTTCCAACGTCAATCAACGTTGTTTTTTTTTCACGTTAATTAACGTCTCCCGATATGATATCGATATCTTTTTGGACGTTAAAGACAAAAAACACCAAAGTCAAAGTTCTTTTTTGCAGTAGTGAAAGTTCATCAAATCTTATATTTTTGTTTTGATTATGTTCTTAACATCAAAGTATAAAACATGATTATAAGTATTAAATCTGGGTAGATACAAGTGCTTCTTATGGCCAGATAAACACACAACATTGTGTATGAATATTTCATCCAATAAATCTTTGCTTGGGCGACCGATAAGTATACATAGTCTAAAGCGTTTATAGTAAATGTCAAACATTTATAAATGTTAATTTTATGCTTGTAGACAACGTTTGTCTCTTCATTTCTTAGAAAAAGATCACGTAATGAATTGTCTACATAAAAAATATTCTGAGGAACGTGTTTATATTGCTCACACAAACAACTTTTTAGAAAGTGTAGAAGGACAATTTTGCAAAAACAATCAATCTTGTTAGATCATGTGTTGTACTACAGTGTGAGAAAAAGTTATTTGACCTAGATTTCATAAGTCATGTCATGTATAAGAGAATTGCATGCGTAAAGATTATATAATGATTTTATGTTGCATGAAGGGAATTTAATGAATATTTAAGCATGAACATGGGGAGATGGAAGTGGAAGAAAAAGAACTTTGCAAGACCTTTGATAAGGAAAACAACTACCTTGATTCAAGGACAAGGCAACCTCCTTGAAATTATAGAGATAAGGGGAGAGAAATAAATTTTTCCAGCTACTATTCTCATTCATTCTGCTGAAATAAATACATGTATTGGTTGTCAATCATTGCCTGACCGCATTTGAAGGAAATAGAAACTAACAAAGGAATATTCCCCTAACAAAACCTATGATCAAGTGACACCTCACAAAGATATCTTTATAATATGATTTTGTCAAACGTCTTCCTCAAAGCTGATAATCCAAAAGATTTTATTACTCTCTCTTTTAGTCAGAATGGTGCTACTAGGCCTTATATCAGTATCGGCCCTATTGCTAAGTTGCAAGGCTGGACTGCTTTTGCTAACATTACCTGCGTCAGGGAGAGTCACCTTGTCCTCAAGGTGAAAAGTATTACGAAGCTCCTCCCATACCTCCCAGCTTGCATCCTCGGGAGCAAGACCCATCCATTGTACGAGGACCATCTTAGTAAGGGGATCAGTGGTAGTATCTAGTTTCGAATCAAGCATCGCAAGTGGTTCAATGACTGAATTGTTGTTGTGTGCCATCAAAGGGAGAGGACTTGGTGGTGTGGTGAGTGGGCCAATGTGCAACTTCAACAAAGAGTAATGAAAAACAGGGTGAATTTTGGAATTTGCAGGAAGGTCCAACCGATAAGCAACAGGACCAACATGTTTGGTAATACGGAATGGTCCAGAAAAACGTTTTGCCAATTTATGATGAGGAGATCCTCGAAGTGAACCTTGGCGGTAAGGACGTAAGCGGACATAAACCCAATCTCCAACTGAAAATTCAAGAAGGCGTCTTTCACTATCTGCATATAATTTCATCTGTTATTGAGTCTTTTCAAGCTTTCTAGTTAGAGCGTCCAACACATCTTGGCGAGTAGTGAGTAGAGAATCCACGGCCTCCACCGAAGAAGAGCCGGTGGGGTAATGAGGAATGGATGGAGGTGGTTTGCCGTAAGTGACTTGATAAGGAGAAAGACCAGTGGAAGAATGAACAATAGTGTTATAAAACCATTCAGCAAGAGTTAGGAATTTACCCCAGTGAGTTGGATGATCATGGACAAATGCTCGTAGGTACTGCTCCAGGGTCCTGTTTAAGACTTCTGTCTGCCCGTCAGTTTCAGGGTGATAAGAGGTGCTCATGCAGAGTTTAGTGCCACATAAACGGAAGAGCTCACGCCAAAATTTACTAATGAAAATCGGATCCCGATCTGAGACCAGGCTACGAGGAAATCTGTGGTATTTGCAAACCATATCTAAGAAGAGTTGAGCTACCTTGAATGATGTAAAATAGGAAGGAAACATGCCGAAATGAGCCCCTTTTGAAAAACGATCCACTACCACCAGTATGAATGTATGCCCCTAAAAATCCGGTAAACCTGTGATGAAATCAAGGGAGAGATCAATCCACAGTTCAAGAGGCACCGGAAGGTGTTACAAAAGACCAGCTGGGTGTTTGGTCTCATATTTAGTTTGTTGACAAACGGAGCAACTAGACACAAAGTGCTTAACGTCATCCCGCATTCCTTGCCAGAAAAAATTCTCTTGTAATCGGGCCAAAGTCTTGGTAATGCCCATATGACCACTAAGGGGTGTGGAATGAAACTCAGTAAGTAGAGTATGAATGAATGGGTTGCCACTGTTAATCCATATCTTCCCCTTATACACAAGAAGGTTGTCATGGATGTGATATTGTAACTGATCCTCCGGATGTTGTTGTACTTCCTTGAAAAAAGTTGAAAAATTATGGTTGGCGTATAAGCTCTTGCGAAGCTGTTCCAGAAATGTGAAATTAGGCATAGACAATATAAGGAAATTTCTAATAGAAGAATCCTGGGGCCGTGATAATGCGTCAACAACAACATTCAACTTGTCTGCTTTATATTGAATAGAGTAATCAAATCCCAGTAACTTAGATAAGTAAATTTGTTGCTTTGGAGTTTGAATAATCTGAGACATCAATTCTTTTAGGCTACGATGGTCAGTCATGATAACGAACTTATGTCCGAGTAAGTACTGCCTCCATTTCTTAACAGCAGCAGTAATGACGTGTAATTCTCTAACGTATGTTGAAGCCTTCAAGAGTTTGGGACAAAAAGGTTTGCTATAGAAAGCAATTTAGTGACCTTTTTGCATAAGAACGACACCCATGGCTGAACCTGAGACATCTGTTTCAAGAATAAAAGCTGATGCGAAATCAGGTAATGCTAAAATTGGGGTCTCAGTCATTGCACACTTTAGTTTGTCGAATGTCGATTGTGACTCGGAAGTCCAAGTAAAGTTATCCTTGCGCAAAAGGTTCGTTAAAGGGGAAGCGATGGCAGCATACCCCTTTATAAAACGGCGATAGAAACCTGTCAAACCCAAAAAACCACGCAAAGCCTTGGGAGAAGAGGGAGTTGGCCAATCAATCATAGCCTGAATCTTAGAAGAATCAGGTGCCACACCTCTATGAGAGATTATATGCCCCAAGTACTCAATTTGTTGATGTGCAAAAAGACATTTTGAGCCCTTAAGAAAGAACTGTGCATCCAACAGTGTTTGGAAGGTTTGCTCCAAATGCTTAACATGGTCTTCTAATGACTTACTGTAAATAAGGATGTCATCGAAGAACACGATAAGAAACTTACGAAGGAAGGGCTGAGGAGTGGCATTCATAGTGGCATGAAATGAGGAGGGAGCGTTGCACAAACCGAATGGCATAACGCGGTACTCGTAGTGCCCTTGGTGTGTACAAAAGGCAGTTTTGGGAATATCAGCCTCCCTCATGCGAATCTGATTGAAACCCTGTTGAAGGTCTAGCTTAGAAAACCAACAAGCACCCCCCAATTCATCCAATAGTTCGTCGATGGTGGGGATTGGAAAGCGATCCTTGATCGTGATAGCATTGAGGGCTCGATAGTCTATGCAAAAACGCCAACTTCCGTGCTTCTTTTTTACTAAAAGGACTGGTGAGGAGAAAGGGCTACGATTGGGTTGAATGAGACCAAATTGGAGCATGGATTCAACTTGGATTTCAATTTCAGCTTTCTAATAATGGGGGTAACGGTAAGGACGGATGTTCATTGGGGTGGAATTGGGAAGCAAGTGAATGACATGATCAGTGAGGAGTTGTGGGGGAAGGGAAGTAGGTGTATGGAAAAGGGAGGAAAATTTGAGGAGAAGAGAGTGTATTTGTGGGCAGGAGTGTGAAGGAGGGGAAAGGGTGATGCGGTAGTATGCGTTGAGGACGGCAAGACCTGTAAGTGGAAAAAAGCAGCCCCAACATTTGTTTGTAAAAGGTGTTTCAATTGTTGGGTCGTAATGTCAATGGGCTTGGTGGGGGCGTCAGCTTTGAGATCAACAGATTTTCCATCTTTAATAAATTGCATAGTTAGCTTTGCATAATCATTCATCATTGGGCCCAATGTTTGGAGCCATTGTATCCCGAGGACCACATCAGCTCCACTGA